>NW_026729066.1:0-232000 GCF_030272615.1 Cryptomeria japonica | reverse complement strand
AGGCATTATGTTTCAAAGGATCTAATGCTGCTCTGAGTGGATTTGTTGACTCTGATCTCGCGGGTGATATTGATTCACGGAGGAGTACTACAGGGTATGTTTTTACTATAGGGGGAACTACAGTCAGTTGGATTTCTAGGCTACAAAAGGTTGTTGCACTTTCAACCATTGAAGCTGAGTATGTTGCTGCTACAGAAGCCAGCAAGGAGATGATTTGGTTGCAATGTTTTCTAGAGGAATTGGGTCAAACACAAGAGGATAGCCCATTGTATACTGATAGCTAGAGTGCCATTCATCTTGCGAAGAACTCTGCTTTTCATTCAAGGACAAAGCACATTCAACTCAGGTACCGCTTCATCCAGACTGTTTTGGAGGAGGGTCAGTTACGGCTTGAGAAGATTCACACAAGTGAGAATCCTGCAGATATGTTCACGATGGCAGTTCCATAGGAGAAGCTGATTTCTTCATCAGTTTCAGTTGGTCTTCTTGATTGATAATTATGAAATTCATACCAGTCGAGTCCTAGTGTTTTATCCAACAGATGCTGCATGTACAATGGTGTCGTGTAGTATCAATCTCCAAGTGGGAGATTGTTGAAATGTGGTGATTGATCAGAAAAGTACTGTACACTCAACACGTATCCTCACTAGGGTCCGGGGCCGGGCCGAGCAGGGGTTCGGGGGCGGGAGCCCCTGAGAAATTTCTTTTTGCCATTTTTTTCATTGATGAAAACCGACATTGTAATAAAACCCTAAAAAGGCCGACTTTGTTTGTTGCCCTAAAAATGCATGTTATAAGCGGCTGGGATGCTTAAGACATTGTAATGTTGATGTGCTATTTTTGCTAGATAATAAGAAAGATTAGACGACTGTGTATGGTGGATGTAACCCATTCTAGGTGAACCATGTTAAATCTCTATGTTATCTGTGTCTTATTTTATTTCTTTATCTTTTGTATTTAAATCTGCATATAATTGTTAGTTCATATTTGCTTCGGATCTGCTTGAAACCCTAACATGGGGCCCCTGCCATGTTGCATGCCTGGGAGCTGCTGTTGTCAGACCCTCTTGGGCCCCGCGTTTTCTTCCGACCCTACAATTCGCAAAGCTAAGTTTTTAGGTATGGATGGTTTATCCTTATGAGACTTTTCTAACCCTAATTCTAGTGGTCTTGTTAGGTATGGATGGTTTATCCTTATGCAAATTTTCTATGATGTTAAAGTTGATATATTCCATGTTAATGTTTATGTTGCAATGGATTTTGATTATGTTCCTTTATGAATAAGCAATGAATATTTGAATATTGTTTTATGGATACTAACCCATGCTCTAATAGATTTAGTTAGGTATCGAGATGTGATTGATTATGGTAGTTGAAATGCATTGAGATTAGATTCAAGTATTGTGTGTGTGTTCCTGATTGTGGTGCAAGAGGATAATTCCTTATCACTCTCTTAGGAGAGACATATGATGTCACGCTTTCCATTCACCGATGTGGATGTACATGTTGCATATGTTATATTTGTATATGTGTGCATTTGTGATGCAAGGTTGTAGGTACAAGGCATTGACTCCACCTGGTTTCATAGGTCAAAGCATGCCTAAATAATCTTGATGGTGTTTGTGGAAGATAGCGTATTGGCTCAATTGACCCAACCTATAACCTTTTCTCTATAGAAGGGCAATAATCCTTGTCATGTGGTTACCTAATTGGAATGCCATTAAGGCAATATGTAATAACCCTAGTTATATTTGTATGTGGGTGTGCAAGTGATTATTTATCTTTGTCATTTGTATTAATTATTGTTTATAAATAATAATTATATGGTTTGTATTTTATTAATAAGTATTAATGATATATAGGTGCTTATATTTATGAGCATAATGTACTATTTTCCTTTTTATTAATGTTTAAGGATGCATATTTTATGGTGGCTATTTTTAAGGAGGTGAATTTATATTAGCAATTGTAATTTTTTAAAGTTTGAATTCCTTTTGGTGGGAAACCCTAATTCCACCCAACTTTGGATTAGTGTTTTATGTTTTAATATTTCTTGAGTTTTGATTGGTTGTGTGGGAGTTAAGTTTTATTAATTTTAATTAATCATTTTGGAGGTTGAGAGTTGGTTTTTCTGTGAATTGGTTGAGAGGGAATCATTATTCTTTGTTTTGGATTTTTTTTGGGGGAGAGGATGGAGAGAGGATTTTTGGCTAGAATTTTTTTTTGGAATATTGGGTGCTCATGAATGGCTATTTTGATGGAAATTGAGAGGCTTGGATTGTGGTGTGAAAAGAGAGAGATCTGTTGGATTTTTTTTTCCATTATTCTTATGCAATTGAAAGGGGTTTTTGTGGGAGATTAGGGTCAGTGCAAGAAGATGAGTCCACTTTTTGGCCAAAAAGTGGAAGTGTTTTCCCTGATTTTCAGATTTTCTCTCATTTGAGCTTAAATTTTGAAACACTTAGAGATTGAATCTTGGAAAAAGTTAGTAATGTAAAAGATAGCCCTCTGAGTGTACTTTCCAAATATGTAATTTATTTTAATACCCACAGAATAAAAAATAACTTTTTGAACGGAGATTTGAAAACTATGTTTTAAAAATGCCTGTTTCAGGACCATACCATGCATGTGTACGACCCACACTTTTTGACACAATTAAAATTATTTTCTCAAACTGTTTTGGGAAGTGGTTTGTAACACACTGAAGATTGATGAGCATATTTTTTTGTATTTTTTTTTCTAATATATTTTTTTTAATTAATTTTTTAATGGCCGTAATTATCTTTTTAAAAATTTGACGTGTACGACCCACATAATTTGATGTAAAATTAACATTTTTTTATTTTTTATTTTTTAAATACAAAAGAATTTTGTGTAGATTGATGACATATAATTTTTTTTCCAAAATTCTTTCAAATAAAAAAGTTATTAAATTAACAAAATTAGTTAGTATTTCAAATTTATGGACCCGATTTAGTATAAATTAAATGAAAAATAGTTAAAATAATCAATTTTTAAATAAATTTACATATTTAGAATCTAGACAGTATAATCTGAAATGGGTTTTAATTTCGTATAAAAATTCTCTGATTAGAGGCGCGTAAACTATTTTTGAAGTTCATATTTGTGCTTTCATTCATGGAGATTTGAATTTGTAGGTCCATGTCTCAGGTGTGGCCATCCCAGACCTATCCCGGGCCTAATCCTGAGCCAAGTGGTGGGTTGTGGAATCAAATTCCACAAAATGGGCCCCCGTTTTCAAACAAGGGCGGCTTGTGGAAAAAAAAGGAAAAATACCATTTAGAAACGGGGGCCCGTTTTTAAAAAATGGGCCCCCGTTTTTAAAAACGGGCCCCCATTTCTAAAAAATGGGCCCCTGTTTTGTTTAAAAGCAGGCTTTTTTTTTTTCTTCGGACCCCTGTTACCTTTCGGCTCGGGAGCCCAAAGCATAAACGGGCCCCCGTTTATAAGAGCACATTTTCCAACGCACGGACTTCCGTGAATTTGTGACTCATTACCTTGCACTTGCCCATTACTTGAGATTGTTTAAGGAGGTATTGCTAGTTCTTAGATGCTGCATGTTGTGGTTTTTTATGGCTGGATTGGTCTAATTGAGCATGAATTTCATCCGGGATTCTTCTCTCATCAAAACTCCTTTAATTTGTGTTGTCTCCTCAGGACTTGAGGTAGGGTTTTGAGACCTAGATGCAGGAGAATGTTTATGTTCTTTTTTTGAAAAGAAAAGAATGTTGTTTTCAATACTTTTGCTATCATTTGAATTTATTTTAATTTTTGGGCAAGTATGGGGTAAGAGGGATTTGAATGCATTCCCATTCCTTGAGTTTTAGAGACTGTTTTTTAAGAAATCTTTATGTTGTTTTGATTCTTGTTGAGTAGGATTTTGTTGATATTCTTAATAATTATTCCGCTCTTATTATGGTTATAATCTGATTTATATGTTGTTATTTCCACTTGTTATTCAAACAAAATCAATTTGTCAACAAAAGTGAATTTAAGTAAATCTAACTAAAAAATATTTTTAGTCAAACATGTGGTCTATAGAGATTCATTATAGCTATGGTCTATAGAGATTCATTATAGCTATCTTATACATGGGCCACAAATTTTTCAATTGAAATTGTCTACTAAATGTAAGTTTTATACCACTTTGGGTCTAATTACCAAAAATAATTTATTTTTGAAAGACTTATGTTTCAACAACTCTTACTCTTATAAATAATTTTTTTTTTGAAATGTAAAAATACCCTTTTATAGATCTGTGAGTGAATTTTCAGAAATATATATCTTTTAATATTTTAATAAGTTTATATATATATATATATATATATATATATATATATATATATATATATATATATATATATATATTATTAAAAGTAGGTCATCAACACTAAAATATAAGGTTGATTATCTTGTAAAGGAAAAATACTAAAATTTATCTAAAAATTTGAAAAAAAATTACCTAGATAAAAGCGTTTATGTCAAGATGATATAATTATTTTCTAATTTGGATAAACAATTAAGAAAAAAGGTGATGCCAAATGGAAAGAGTTATATTTTAGTACACCCAATTTTTCAAATTTATTGAAAAATATATATAAATTAAAAATAGTTAAAAATATATATTTGCACTGAAGTTTCAAGTTATCAATATACAAAAAAAAATTGAAGAACAAAAGGTAAAATTTACTATATAAAGTGTGATGCCTCGTGTAACTTCAATTTTAGCATTTTATCATCAACTATATTATAGTATTTACTTTATAAGAAAGTATATTCAATAATTTTTTTAAACTTTTTTAAAAATTACAAACATAAAATACACAAAAAATATATATTTTATTAGTTTACATCATTTCAAAATTCAAAAAATATATTTCACTTTCTATTGATTCAACTTAAAAACTTGAATCAACATTGGCCATTTCCTTTATAGAAGTGTGACACAACTTTGTGCTTTTACCCATATATTATTTGCTGTTGTTGTGTTAAGTCATGTTCTAGACCTTAAATTTTTCTGTTAAATACTAGAAAATACATTTTCGTGTTGTCCTACAAGACTACATTCAATTCGGTGTTC
The DNA here is from genome assembly GCF_030272615.1 of Cryptomeria japonica. Lineage (NCBI taxonomy): Eukaryota > Viridiplantae > Streptophyta > Pinopsida > Cupressales > Cupressaceae > Cryptomeria > Cryptomeria japonica. The sequence goes on along the minus strand of NW_026729066.1, from coordinate 226,900 downwards.
CTTTGTGCAAGTCTAGTTGATCAATTTTGTTGTCTTCGATCAATTTAACAAGATTAATTAGGAATCCATTTTGAGATTTGAAATGAATTATTAATATATTTTTGAGGGAATATTAGGATCTGAAATAAATCCTTAATAATTTTGAAGATATTTCAGTTTGAGTCCCGTACTTGTTGTTTGACTCTATTCATCAGTTCGGGTGCCTCTTGGGGGCTCTAGAGGATGGGTATGAGGTTTATGCTCTATTTTTCAGTCAAATTTGGATTAGATTGTATGAAATGGATTAATTTGTATATGTATGTGGTTTATTGATTATCTTATGGTGTTATCTCTATGTCTTCCTGTGTTGGTTTGAGCCCTATGTGTTCCTATGTTGAGATATTTATTATAATGTTATATGGATGCAATGATGTTCAGGTCCCTATTATGAGACTTAATGGAATTATATTATATTGTTAATTTGTTGATGATTCATGTTTCCTTCTTATGCCCTGGTTTGAGTTTAGGTAGGCTTAGTATCATAAGGGAGAGTGGCTTTCCATGGGGGCCGAGATCCTAAGTGATTTCTAGGATAATCCATTGGGAGAGTTGTTTTAATAAGTGATAACCTTAATTAATGACCATAGGAAGGGTTGGTAATGCCCCACTTAGGTCTTGGAGTGCTTGTATAGGCTTAGGATGAGACTGGGAAGGCCTGTAATGGCAAGATCAATTGCCTTCTCTTTACAAAAGGTATGTTGGTTCCACATGAGTCTTGGATGGGGGTTAGGAGTTGGAAGAGATTGCCAAGATAACCTAGGATGGGGGCTGGGGTCTATGGAGACTTACCAAGATAACCCATGTCGAGCTATGTGATGACACTCTTCCCTTGTGAGCACTAGCGTCGTACCCTTGTGTAGTCCTTACTTGTTGTTATCTTGTGGATGTAGATAGTACATTGTTCTATTTTATCCCTTTCTTGTGTGAATGTGGACCACATCTCTATCTCCTAGCACGGGGGTGGTCCTTTGGGTTCCACATGGTCGAGTGGTAGTTGCCTTTGTCCATCAGGTAGTTTGGACCTATTCGTTGCTTAGATTGGCCTTGATTCTTACTCAAGATGCTTCTCTTGGATATGGTTTACTCTAAAGTTCAGAGGTAGTTTCATGCATTCTTTATAAGTTGTTACTATGCTATGTGGATATTCACCATGACTGTAGTATTGGACATGCCTTCAAGGTAGACGGTGTAAACAATGATGTAATCTAAGATCTTGTAGGAATTATGATGGTTAGTTGTAATGATGTTATTGTTTAATCTTGGTAGATTATGTGTTAGTTAGTTATTATTCAAGGCATTACATGAACATTTCGATTTGGGTCCTAAAATGAACCTAGACTTAAGGTTAAATGAATGCATTTAGTCTCTTATCATTATGTAATCAAATGGGAATTAATCTTTTAGGATATGTTAACTTTATCATTAATACTCATCTCATAAAGTATGGTTAATTGGTAATTATGTTGGATATAGTTCCTTTCATGTTTCTATGAGTTGTCTAGTAACAATGTTAACGAACCTTAGATGATGGTCCAACTTTTATTTCTTTCCGCTTGTACATTTAAGTTTATTAAGTTATCTCTTATTGAGCACTGCATTAGGATTCTCATTATGATGTTTAAAAAAAAAATTTCTCTTCTTAGTTGAGTTAGTTAGGTTAGATCCTTTGGGGTTCCTTGGTGGGGTGTTACAATGCTTACCAAGAATGCATCCTTGGTGAGCTCCATCAAAAAATTGAATAGAAGGTAACCTAAAAACCATGTCCTATTGACTAAGCTATTGCAAGTAATAGTAGTTCAATTGACCAAACTGTTGATGCCACAAACAAGTCGCCTCATTATCATGAGTAAGACTACCAAAGGAGAGTCAGAAACAAAATGAGAAAACTGATATAATCTAGAATGATGATATGCTTTTCTCATCGTATTAGTAGACCTATTATGTATTTTACTTATTACCACTGTATCTAGTGTGAAGTCAACTCACTTGCCAAAACTAGTGTGAGTGATTTGATAAATAGATAGGAGATTAGTTGATAAAAATGGAACACAAAGTCAAACGTTCCTCTTCCCACATCAAAAAACCCTTTTCCATGCACTTCAATAGGAGTGTCATCACCCATTAGTATGTTAAGAATAGAACATGACTTTAAAGAGGTGAAATCATTTTATAAAAAATCCAAGTGGTGTGAAGCACTTGAGTCAGCGATCCAAGAATTTGGTTGTGAAGAAATAGAAAATATGGACTCACCTTTTCTTTTCCCCTTACTTTTGTCTATGTTCTTAGAAGATCCTTTTGATGAACTCTGTTTGACTGAATCAAACACCTTTCTATTGATATTTTCTAGAAGATGTGAAAGGTGGTCAATTTGTTTCTTTAAACACTTATGTTCATCATGGCTAGACCTCTTACAGTAAGTACACTTGACCTTCTCCTTCTTAGGTTGTTCACCTTTTGATGAAGAGGTTTGATTATCTACTTTTGAAGTAGTAGATCTTTGATATTTCTTCTTTTATCCTTGGTACTTTTGTTTCTTATCATGCTTACTAGACCATTTCTATTCTTTTGTACCTTGATTTACAACTAAGACATGAGACTTAGAGGGTTTGATGGTACCCATTTGAACCAATTTGTCATGCTCCCTAGTGAGTTCTACTACAAATTCATCTAGAGAAGGTATTTTAACATGGTACCTAGGGTACATTTTGTAGCATCAAATATAGAAACAAACATTGAATAGTGATGACGAGGCAACAGACTGGAAGGATAACCTTGAACCAACCAACCTCTAAGGCTCACCAACTCAACCAAAACCCTACTACCAAAGGGTCCTTACACAACACCAAGTCAAGAAATGGTTCAATAACACTAAACAATGCCTTGGGAGACTCAAGGGCTCCTATATGTCCACTTAAAAATAACTAACACTCTCAAGTCTTGTGTGACTACACACACCCTTGCATACATGAGTGGGCTACTACTAGGCTTTAGGGGTTTGAATGGCCCACTTGACCAATTCAATACAAAAACCCTTGGAGGGGTGTTATCACAACACCTTAACACACATGAAACATGATTTCATGGTTTAGACCCATCAAAACGTCAATTTTGACTCACTTGCCCACAAATAGAACCGATTGCAATTAGGCCTCCATTTGAAGGAATTGGGTGATAAATTTTGACACCCTGAGCATCTAGGAAAACAATTTATATTTTAAGATACCCTTTTGGGAGTTCTCAACAATATTATAGTTTTCAATACCAGACCAACTTGCATATATCCCAACCAATACTACACTAATAGACCTAATAGGGCTATTAGGCCTATTTGACTGAACACCTGTCACATACTTGCTTGGTTCTCCTAAAAGATGACTATCCTTGACCATGAAATGTTGTGTCAACCTCCAAAATACTTCTCTATCACATTCAAACCCCTGTCTAGTGCTCTACCACTCAATTCTCTTGCACAACACTCACCAAACCGGTCTGTCACATAGAGATGTCAGACCTAGGGTTAGTTCTCCATCCTCTTCGTCCTGTTGTGTCCTCTTAATGGCTCTTGGAATTGACATATGATATAGTGGCCTATCATCTCCTATAGTGACAGAGTGTTCAGTTAAGGATTGATAGGCCAAAACCCATTATTACAATCAAACCCTAGGGGTTTGAGGGTTTTAGGCTACCCGGTAGAGATTTGCTTGTAGAATGGGGCAACGATAACTTCAAGGATTCACAAAAAATAAAAAAACAAAGGTGAAAAAATCTAATTTCAAGATATATGTGATGATCATTCTTTCCAATCCACCTTCAGTATGCAATCAACATAAATTAGACAATTTCCTGTGTTTCCAACAGTTTTGATGCTTCAATTTCCTTCTCAAAACAATCAAATCAACACACACTTACATATTTTGGGGTTTGGGGTCCTTAAAGGCGTCACCCAAAATGAACACAACCTCCTCCAACCATTTTTCAAACTGAACTGACTGTTGGAGACATAAAACTACCCTTTACAACGAAAAGTTGCTCATGACAATATTTGTCAAAAATGATAAATTTCAACATTTTGCTAAACCATGACCTTAAACACATTGAAATAGGTCCAAATAGACATGAAAGGACTATTGGAGCCAACTTTTACATTATTACATCAATTTGACCCTTATTGACTCATTTGCTCAATATTGGCCAAATCAGGACCTTCCTAGGACCAACTAGATAACTTGATTACATGAATGGTCAAATGACCTTATTACAATGCTTTTGGTCTCATTAGACCTTATTTGACACAAGAAACCATCTAGAAATCAAAATGTTCATATTTGACCCCATATAGGTAATTGGAATTAGGAGGTTCACTTGGTTCACTTGGTGCTCCTGCACCATACTCCCCCCCTTGAAAAATCCTCATGTCCCATGAGGGAACGTCAAATCCAGCCTTCTGAAAACCTATGAAGCCTTGAAGTTATCGCTGTCCCATTCTACAAGAAAATCTCTACCGGGTAGCCTAAAACCCTTAAACCCCTATGGTTTGATTGTAATAATGGGTTTTGGCCTATCAATCCTTAACTGAACACTCTGCCGTTATAGGAGATGATAGGCCACTGTATCATATGTCAATTACAAGAGCCATTATGAGGACACAATAGGGCAAAGAGGATGGAGAACTAACCCTAGGTTTGACATCTCTATGTGATAGACCGGTTTGGTGAGTGTTGTGCGAGAGAATTGAGTGGTAGAGCACTGGAAAGGGGTTTGAATATGATAGAGGAGTATTTTGGAGGTTGACACAACATTTCATGGTCAAGGATAGTCATCTTTTAGGAGAACCAAGCAAGTATGTGATAGGTGTTCAGTCAAATAGGCCTAATAGCCCTATTAGGTCTGTTAGTGCAGTATTGGTTGGGATATCTACAAGTTGGTCTGGTATTGAAAATTGCAATATTGTTGAGAACTCCCAAAAGGGTATCTGAAAATATAAATTGTTTTCCTAGATGCCCAGGGTGTCAAAATTTATCACCCGATTCCTTCAAATGGAGGCCTAATTGCAACTAATTCTGTTTGTGGGCAAGTGAGTCAAAATTAATGTTCCGGTGGATCTAAACCATGAAATCCTATTTCATTATGTTAAGGTGATGTGAGAACACCTCTCCAAGGGTTGTTGTATTGAATTGGTCAAGTGGGCCATTCAAACCCCTAAAGCCTAGTAGTAGCCCACTCATGTATGCAAGGGTGTGTGTAGTCACACAAGACTTGAGAGTGTTATTTATTTGTAAGTGGACATATAGGAGCCCTTGAGTCTCCCCAAGGCATTCTTTAGTGTCAGTGAACCATTACTTGACTTGGTGTTGTGTAATGACCATTTGGTAGTAGGGTTTTGGTTGAGTTTGTGAGCCTTAGAGGTTGGTTCGTTCAAGGTTATCCTTCCAGTCTATTGCCTCCTTATCAAATAGTTAGGACCAAGTTTAGAAAGAATACTCAAGATTAGTTTCTTATCATCCTTTTTGAATTCAGACTGTTCCAACTACAATATAACAGATTTGAGTTTCATGAAAAAGTCTTGTATAGTGTCAAAATTGGTTGGACTCAACCCTATGAGTTCATTCTCTAATTGATGACTTCTTAACTCATCTTTATTTCCAAAGAGGTTTTCCAAAGTGACCCACACTCTATTTGGTGTAGTGGTAGATTCAATGGGAAAAAGAAGGTCAGGGGAGACTGACATACACAAAGTACCAAAGACTTCATCACATTTGTTAAACCATTTTATCTTTTTTGGAGCACCCTAAGGTTTAGTTTCAAGTCCCATTGTAATATTATGATATATATGTATTTTCAGATATATTATCATCTTAGATTTCCATTCCAAATAATTAAACGATGTTAAAAGAGGAATTGTAGGTGCATCCATGATAGGAAGAAAGGAGATTGCAAAGAATTAGGATAAGTGAAAGAAATAAGACACACAAGACACCCCCCTTTTCACTAGTCTCAAAAATCACTTCCCCCTAAATAACACAAGGTTGACACTTTATAATTAGGACATTTACAAGGCCTTTAATCAAATTACAATGCTTTCTAGGGCTCCAACAACCAAAATTAGAAAGTTTTGATATAAATAACTATGATGCAAAATAAAATAAAAATAGCCTTATGGATGTGTAATACCATTCAATACCTTTTCAATGCCTATTCATTTTTTAAAAACGAAGTTTCAAGGTGAAAGATATGGCCTATTGAAGAGAAAAAGATTCACTTGATTCAACCTACAATATTTGATGGAAAATGATAGAAAATTTTAATGAAAACCATGTGGATGGAAAGTGCTCATTTCTAAATTTAAGCAATATCATTGAAATTTATTTCTTTCACTTAAATTTGTTATTTAGAAACATGTTTTCTTTTAGATAGAAATTAACTCATCATACTAAATTTAAGCAATATCATATTTTTAAGTGCTTGAAATTACTATATAAACACCAATCATAAAACTTAGCATACCATTATCCAAATAAACTAATATTAAATTGAAACAACATACTATAGCTGATAATACCTTGTATTACTTGTCCATATTTAGTACTAGTAATAAAGGGATATCCATTTGAAAGTCAACATAGGTCTAGGTACAAATTTAGATAAGGTAGTTCATTCATAACCATTAGGAGTTGCTCAAGCCATACATCATAATAGATAAATTTGACATCCTCACTAAATATGAAGTTAGCAGTCCAAAACCTAGAGGGAAATAACTTATCTTTGTTTGAAATAATCACCTCAGACATCCCATGGAGTCTGATTATTTTATTTATGAATATTTTAGCCAATATTAGGAAATCATCTTTCATTTTTCTTAGTATGAAATGTCTACCTTGGTTAAATTATTGACCATTACCATAATACTATCAAGTTGGTTTCAAGTTTTGGGTAAACTTGTAGCAAAATCGATGGAGATTATTGACCATTTATGCCAAGGCAAATTGTAAGGATAGAGAGTTCCTATAGGATGATAAAGTTATTCCTTCACTCATTAAAATTATAGTCATGATGATAAAATTAGTTACTTACTTCTTCATTCTTGGCCAAGAGCAAGGAATTTTTAAATTTGCATAAATTTTAGCTACCCCAATATGTACTTGACATGTAACACTATAGCCTTCAATAAGTATTATCAATCTTAAATCTCCTTTAGGAACATACATTTGGTGTAGATAAAAAAGTATTCCATCATCTCCCACATGATCCTCTACTAGGCTAGTCCCTTTTTGCAATTATAGTCTTATTTGTTGGCATAAAGGATTTGTTTCTCACATTTGTTGATAATTTTTTGGCATGTTGAACTTTAGCTAGGTGATTATAGTTAATCTAGCCGTTCGAATTAAGGCATAAATAATTTGATTTTTATTTCATTTAACATATGAACTATCTATCTAATAATTACTTAGAACTTCCAATCACCTTCTCCATCTCATATTTAAATGAATCCGTGTGAAAAAATATTGAAGTCTCTTATGTTCAATATTCAATTTAAATGGTTTCCTCACCAAATACATTTTCTCTCTCTTTAAATCATGAAAAATTGCTACTAGATCCTAGTCATGGATATGGTGGTTGATTTCACATTCCTTTCAATTTCCTAATTTCATAAGTGATTACACACTTTTTGGAAACTTGACTTATGTTGTCATTGATGTCAACCTGTCTGGTGTTGTCATTGACGCCATTGTGTGTAGAGGATGACCCAGTCCAAAAGTGACTATTCAAATGTTGTTGTATGGTCTAGCGGTGATGTTGAGTAAGTGTGAGGTGTTTCTAGAAGACTGGTATAGTGGAAGGTTCAATATGTAGGAAAGAGTATTTAATTTACAAGTGGAAGAATTCATTGTATTACTTTGGTTTGTGAAGTTTATGGCTTAATATTTTGGATATAAGGTTTATGATATATGTATATTGCATTATTAGGTTTTTAGGTCCTCTGTTGCTCAGATGTAGAGTTGAATGTTGTTATTTTTGATAGTGAGATTGTTTGTCAAAATTGGTTTGGAGATTGATTGACTATTCTTTGATATATGGATTCAAGTTTTGTAGCTTGAAGGGCATGTTCATTTGGTTTGTGGAGTGTTCTAGTTTAGTTTTTTGGTGTTAATTTGATTGGCAAGTGAAGTTATGTTGTTTTGTGTTATGCATTATTAGTTATTTTGTCTTTTGGCTACCTCAGTTGATTTATATTATTTGGATAATACTCTTTTGGTCCGAATATGCATTGAAGATTGAGTTTGGATGTTGTTATGGGTCTCACCTTGACATGTAGATCTGCATTGTGTATTTTGCATTGAAGGATGTTTTTGGATTGATTGGTTAATGTACTTTATTATTTATCTAGACATTTGGTTTGATATTGACTTTGGAGGATGTGTTAGCATGTGTGATTCATTGGAGTCATTGTAGAAGGTATGTTTTGATGTGTTTGGGTTAACTGTATCTCCTAGAGTAGACCACATTATGTGTTATTGGTTCGGGTTGCCTAATTTATGTACTATTGTATATTCTATTTGTGGCCAAGCTGCCAACCTAGTTGAGGCTTTAAATGAATGATCTTTGTATATATAGATGTGTGGTTGTATGAGTTGAAGTATGGAATGTATGTGAATTCATGTAAAGTGGATCTGAATGATACACAAGTAGATTGGGTGTAACAAAAAATGTAAAAATTAGTTTGTGAAGAGCTTTGATAATGATATCTTCAATATGATAGTGTTTTGAGACAATGGTTAATACTAGATGTGTTTGCCATGATATTGGTTGCTTGACATAGTGATTCAAGGATAATTCCATGATCAAGAGATCTTGTTTATTTCAATTCACCTATTCCCTATACCTACCAGAAGATATTATGTTCATTTTGGCTGCTAGTACAGTTAAGTGTATCTTGCCTTGAGATGACAAGTCTCAGTAATGCAAATCTCTTGTATCTTTCCCTAAGGTTGTGTGCCTTAGTCTTGCAATTCCAATTAGGTGTTTTGAGAAACTTGGCCTTGAGCCTAAAACATTGTAATAAGTTATTCATATTGTGACTATGATTCTCATTGTGTTTTTTCGTAGTTTAAGGTTTTCTACGTAAATTTGGTGTTCATGTGTTTATTGTGCTTTGTGATTTCACATTTCATAATTGTAGTGATAAGATAATTATGGTTTGAATTTTACAAGATCAAAAGTAGAGTATTTTGAGGTTCAAATTGAATTTGGTGAAACAAAAGTCACTTTTGTTTGTGTCCTCCAAACTCTGATTTTGGTGAAACAGAAGTCACTTTTGAATTTCTAAAGCCTTTTGGACACTCTGGAAATGCTAATAAAAGCTTCCAATATTACCAAAATGCTGCAATCATCCAAATCTCCAAGAACACACACACACACACACACACATATATATCAACTGAATTAACTAGAAGCTTATTTTCCTTTAAATTGTTCAGATGGTGGAAGAGACGTAGCAGCCATTACTATGTAGTCACTTGCAGTTGAAGCAGTCGTGAGAGGGTATATAAGGCATAAGAACTAGCCAAAAACGTAGCAACTTGTTCCTCGCAACCTTCCATAGGCCCTGAAGACAATGTCTGAAGCAAACCTTGTGGCCCCAAATCAACAAACAAACCTAGGGCAAGGGAAGCATTATGAGGAAGGAGATGTAAGTTCAAATTTGAAAGCAAGAGCGGATGAGCAAGAGAAGCCATCTTCAAATGGAAAATCAGTGTTGTTATATATCATTATTATATGTTAAGATAGTAATTTTTTATTTTTTTTTCCACACTTTAGTAGTCAGTTGGGTCAAAGATGTTGATCCCTAGAGCAAAGTTATTGATGAATCCACTAGCTCTCTACTAATAATTATTGTAATGCCTAAAAATAGGTAAGAGGTATAATTGATAAGCACTTCTCATTACAATTTGATTTCAAAATACAAAAGTAGAGTTAAATGACATTGAAATTGTTCTCAAAGTAAACTACAAAACCATTTCTGTCACTTATGCCATCACAAGAACATTAGTATCCAGTTAGTCAAAAACAACAGATAAAAGTACAACTAAATCACAACTGAAACATAAGATAATTAATTTATATCATTTTTAATTACTCAACAAACATCAAATGTGACAATTAATGATCAAAGTATTAAATCTTTAACATTAATTATTGAATCCATACAAACAACAAGTACAAATATAGTTTTAAATCTTAGGTTCTTGTTTAATCCAAATTACATCAGAACATCACCAAATTACATGGGAACATCAGACAGTTAATACAAAAGGAAATATAGAATTTGCAGGGATGTGACAGGTGATTGTTTGTCCAAGTGAAATTTTGATTATATGTTTGAAGAACTCCAGGATATGGCTGACGCTGTAGAACACACAATCACTGCAGCCAGAGTGGAGAATGAAGTAATGGATGTGGGCATTCTCCCCTTGTCTTTCCTCACCACCATACCCTCATATATGGGACAGCTATTTAGTACTATGAAGCTCAACACGATTACCTGCACAAACATACTCGCAATGGCCGGATATCCTTCTCTCATCGCTCGCACAATTCCAACTATTAAGGCTATGAAATTTATCAGTGCTATGACAGAGAAAGGAATAAACAATGTCGAGGCTACCCCAAACTCAAAAATCTCTTGCTCGTATCGTTTGGTTACTTCGCTGTCAAATACTTTGCTTGTTACTTCAAAATCCAATGTGGTTATTCCAAACAATTTGTAGAAGACTTGAATGAGCGCAAAAAGATAAGAGGACACGCCTTTTATCATCCACATCCTCTGTTCGTTCCACCAATCTTTAAAAGTGCCTCCTCCCACACATATATATTCTAGAGCACCGTATGCGTATGCAGATACTGATAAAAATACAAAGAGGAGAACCCATGGATCTGAAATCTGCATAAGATAATAGAAAGTTGTTTTCTTGTACATAGTGATTACTTAATCTGCAAAAACTCAAAAAAATTAGATGTGGGGTGAAAATACCTCAGGAAATACTGATAGGCCGGAGAGCATTGATAAGGCCGGTACTGACCCATAACATATTAAAGGTAATGAATACATAGCCCATAGAAAGAAAAAGCTGCAAGACATGTTCTGAGCTATTTTTGTATGGCGAATCCCATAAGTCAAGGGACAAAACTTGCTTGCAAAAATCTCCAGTAGACCCGTTGCCCATCTTTTATTTTGGATCAGAGTATCGTTTAGATTAACAGGAGCACACCCCAGAAAAGCATCTCTTTTGGGGTAGCATAAAACAGATTTCCATCCTCTGCAGTGTATAGAAAACCCCGTCAAAACATCTTCCACTACGCAGTCGTAGAGCATGCCAACCTGCGAAAGGTCAGAAATTATTGTAACAATTTGATCCAGTGCAAAAAATTATGAAGATTTGAACTTGTATTTACCTTTTTGCCCCATTGGGTGTTCTGCTCATAGTCGCACTTGGCAAGTTCTTTTGCTTTGTCCAATCTCTTGGATGGAACTGCTTTCTCCATGCTTAAAATTGAGGAATTAATAAGCTCTTTGATTAAATTTGAAGAGCTCTGTTGTCGCTCACTTCCACATAAGACATCCCTGCGGTGAACGCATCCGGTGCCCACATATAATGGACCTTCAATTCCATCCATTCCTTTAAAAAATACCTGCATATCAAGATTTATACATAAATATGGGTCGAATTGATTACATCTGTTGTGAAGCAGTGGCACCAGTTGAAGTTCCAGACACTCACATTGTAATACCTGCTCAGACGACTGGCATACAGATCGTTTTTGGTAATGCCATGAAACCTTTGGGGAAACTGGACATAGGCAAACTGGTGTCCAGTTTGAGAGTCCATGAAAAAGCACATAGCTTCTCTAAGGGCTTCACAGTTGTTGACATACATGTCACAGTCCAGAGTAAGAATGAAGGGAGCATTGCTCATTAGAGCAGAGACTCTAATCTGCAGACAAAAGATAAACAAAATAACCATTAATATTCTTCATTTTTCAATCTAGATTGCTTGAGAGCAAGAATATGATATGGAAGCAGAGATATCATTATTACCAGAACATTGAGAGCCCCAGCCTTAAAATTATGAGGGTGCCCAGGTCGCTTCTCTCGGGAAACATATACAAGACTGGGCAAGTCATTGCCCTCTATGTCAATGTCTTTGCCCCTTTCTAGCAAAACCTGCACTTGGGATTAATCAGAATTAAACAGTAGCTTCTTCTAAAGAGAAAATCCTTAATGATTGGCTTGAAACATCAGACAACTATTTACTATTTTTGTGTATGATGTGATAAGAATATACATCATGACAAATTTTTTATCACTAGTAATAAAAACTGACGGATATTCAAACAGAGTTAGCTTAAACAGTCCTTGAATTTTAATTTGAACATTAATCTAAACAAAACTACCAAACATTCAAAACTGAACTACACCATCAAAGCAGTTAAACTATTTACTCGAGCATCCTTATGTGAGGTGATTAGACATATCACTGGCAACTTGAAGGTGGATATTTAAGTAGCACGTAATGCTTTATTTACATAACTATTTTCTGTTTGTTGATAAAAGTTTAAGTAGAAGATATTGTTGGTATATTAATATGAATATTCAATTGTATAGTTTTTCAGTCAAATTTATTGATCTAGATAACTCATAGTTAAGTGGACCATTCATTCTCATAAGCATGTGGACCACTACTTGTCAGATATATGTTTGACTCAAAAACTATATAGTTGACTACTAATATAGATAAATTATGATTAAATTGACTACTAATATAGATAAATTATGATTAAGTGAACCACTCATTTTCTTGAAAAATAGATTCCTGTGAACCACTAACATAAAATACAAATCTAACTTAAAAAAACACTTATAAAACAAAATAAACACTTATAAGCTAAAATAAAAGATGAAACACAAATTATATTGTTTTGGAACTATATGAATTTTGTCACCTGAACAATGCTGGGATGGTCTCGAGAAGTCATTCCCGGATTCCATTCTTTGAAGCCTTCATGCTCTTTGCATTTCTGTGCTGGAACAGTGCCCCTCTCCACAATGCTATTTATACAATATTTCATTTCCTCGTACATTTTCTAAGCAAAACAAAGATTATTTATAAACCATGTTAAAAGGCGTCTAAGTGAGATTAGCAAGCATCTCCAATTCTTAGAGAGAAATGTTACACTTAGAATAGGAAACATATCTAATTTATAGAGAGAAACTAAACCTAAAATAATTTAGGGTTTTTAAGTATTATCTAAAATAGTTTATGTGGTAACAGACAGGTTTACATAACTTTGTCAAGTTATCTTCTATAGATTGTTTATTATATATAATGGGTTATAATGGGAAAATCTTAAAACATCTTTTTTCATAATATTCTTCTCAGATCTTTCAAGTTCTTTTCTATCTATTTCTCATCACCAGCAATGCTAAGCAAGTTCAGAAGTTATCTACCACACAGTGTTTTGCTTACCAACTTGTTCTCTCAAATTTCATGGACTGTAAGAACTTCATATTATCAAAACAAACATATTAGTATTAGCAATGATGAGGGTTTCAATTGGTTCATATCATTCCAAAGAGTATGGATGTAAGCAACACACACCTTGACAGATTCCCATTCTGTAACAAAGGACAAGTTGTCACTTTCATTGTCATAACATTCGGAAAAGTATGCTTCTGGGCATCTCTGCTGAATGGAGTACTTGTGGCAAAAAGGAACCCAACTCTTTGCAAAACGTGAAGCTTCCAACAGAGCATAAAAGGTAAGTGGGGATCCTCCATCATCAGATACATAACATGTCAGTCTTTCTACTGGATAATTAAAAGCCAGAGTAGACAATACAGTGTTTGAAACGTCCAGTGGAGGTTCTTTAAGAGGGTCAGCCGTGCATATAAATACATCAATGGGAGGTAGCTCCCTCTCAAACCTGTTCATCAACAAACATAATCCAATTTACTCTAAATAAACATTTTCTTAACCTTATAAGAAGGCCAACTCATCTTTATATATATATATATATATTTATAGTGTTTACCTTTTAGAAAGTCTCTCTAGGTATGTAACTCTATCCACAAGCCACCATCTGCAGCTCGACTCTATTACCCACATGAAGGCGAAGCCTAGCTCTGCACAAAATATCAAAATCCATGGTACATATCCTTCACTTGGCATATACTGGATGCGATAATATACAAGCCCTAGAATTGCACCAAAGTATACACATGCATAAATTCTGTTTATCTTTGCAACTGGCTTTTCTACTGTGGTGTACAGAGGGGAGTCTGTGGACTCCATCTTCTTCTTCACACAACTCAATAATCGAATCAGTAGAAAACAAATTATAACATCGTGTAGCAACCTGTCTGTAGTGATTGTAGTGGGTGGTTCGTAAAGAGTGCCACGTATACTGATAATAGGATGCGAGGATGAAATCTCAAGAATTAAAAAGTACCTTCGATTTAGACTACCTCCTTATCATTGCCTTTTGTGGTTAGGATGCGAGGATAAAATCTCAAGAACCAAAAAGTTCCTTCCCATGAGATTTAAACTACCTCCTTATCATTGCATTTTGGGGTTAACAGGTCAGATTTTTGTTGAAACATTTATTTGGTGTAGAAGACTACTTAAGATTGAATAGTAGTTCAGGAATGTTTGAATAGTAGTTTTGAGTGTAGCATCTACGAAGCAGTTAAAATGATTAGATTTGAAGCTGGGACCTACACGACAGCTTGCAAAGCTCATTAATCATTTTATTAGTTCATGGAATATCATCAGCTTCTCTTAATTGGTAACAAAATGAATCAACAATAAGAGAGCAGAATTAAATTAGATTGAGTAGAATTTTTAATCTACATTTTTTAAAATATGAAAATTATTTTATCAATAATTTAATTGGATAATAGTTATTTATATTATTATTATGTAAGTTACTAAATTGATAATACAATATAGGACCTTTTTATTATTTATTTTGACTATAAAGTAGGTAATAATGAACTCAATTATTTTTTAATCATTTTTTTCTATTTATTAAAATAATTTCATTTATATAGTTGATATTAAATAAACTAATGATAGCAAAGATTTAAACTAAGTTTAATAGGTTTTGTAATTTATATTATTTTTAATCAAATTTGTTATAAACTATTTTTTTTTGCTTTTTATGATTCTATTGAATAGTTGACAAAAAGAACATATTTGTTGACTTCTACAACGTTACTTCTATTGTCAATAAAGTACAATTTATCCAATTAACTTGAAATACCAAGTGGAGGAAGCAGCGGTAGGGTTTTGCGGGCGGGGAGAATGTTGAGAGTTTTGACAACCCAGATCTAGATGCTTTTGGGGGGGAGGGGGTTGTTTGTTGGCCTCTCCTACTGCTTGTCTCCGGTGGGTTGGGTTGTTTCTCGGCCTGTTGGTCTCCGAGTGGTTGGGGGATAGCATGGATTTCCCTCCCTTCTCTTTTGTTTCTGTGGGTGGAGATTTTTTGGTCCATGCTTGGACTGTGGGTATGGGCGAGAGCTTGTATGTGCTCTATCCGCTATTGATACTGACGTTGCACATGTGGAATGCGGCAGTGTTGGTGGGGGTGTGGGTTTGTTGTCCTGTGTTTGATCTGTTGAGCTTGGTATGAATGCTGTTGTTCGTGCTTCCCTTAATCCGTGTTCTATTGCTATTCTGGGTGCTTTTCTTGGTGTTTGTGGTGGATGGAAGTCCTATGTGGCGATGTTTGGTGGGTGTTTTTGGAAGAATGGAGGGGTGTGTGGAGGGTGCTTCGGGTGGAGACTTCCTCGGGGTTTTTCTTGGCTCTTTGCTTCTGCCGGTGCTTCTCCCCCCTTTCAGTGTCTTCCTTCCTGGATTCTTGTTGACTGTGCAGTGCCTGATGGTGGACATTGGCTCTGTAGTTGGTTGGCTCCGACTTTCT
Organism: Cryptomeria japonica; assembly: GCF_030272615.1. Classification (NCBI taxonomy): domain Eukaryota; kingdom Viridiplantae; phylum Streptophyta; class Pinopsida; order Cupressales; family Cupressaceae; genus Cryptomeria; species Cryptomeria japonica. The sequence goes on along the minus strand of NW_026729066.1, from coordinate 210,883 downwards.
TTTGGACCTGTGGGTCTGTGAGGTAGAGATATAGATGCTGGTCGTTGTACTGCATAGGAAGGTTTATGTGGTGGCTATGGTGGTCTACGCTTTGTTCGTAGGTTGTTCTTTCCTGGTTGTGTCTTGGTGTGAGGGGGTTGTTTGGGATCCGGGTGGAGTTTGTGTTTTCTCGGAGTCCCTTCTCCCCATGGGTTATTTTTTTCCCTTTGGGATAGACCTGGTGTGGATGGGGGTCTCTGTCTAGGAGGTCCCTGCATCTTTTTGGTGTAGTTTTTCAGAGTTTTCTCTTGCAGATTGTGAGTGATTTTATGGATCTATTCATTTCAAGAGATTCTCTATTGTTTCACAGGTTGTCTTCTTTCCTTTTCTCTCAGTCTATCCTATTGAGGTGGACCACTCTTCTATTGAGGGAAGAGTTGTGAGTTGAGTTTTTTGGGATGACTCCTATTGGGAGTATTGGATACCCTTTTTTTTGAGGTTGGATGTGCTCTTGTAATTATCTCTTTGTCATTAGGTTTATTTCTCTCTTCTCCTATAAAGGTGGAGATTCTGGTGAAGGTTGTTGGCATAGGGTCTTTCTGGTGCTAGCCTCTCTTTCTGTTCAAGGTTTTGGGAGCCTTTTCAAAACCCTTCCATCCAGCTATGTATCATGATATTACTTGTTGGTTGTTGGACTATGTTTTGTGGTTAGATGCTTGGTTTTCTCTACAAATTGTCTCTTTCCTTCTAGATTCTATTGAGGTGGTTCCCTATCCTATAGAGGTGGAGAGGTGTTGTGCTAGAAGGTGGGCTTTGATTAGATGCTGGGTGGTGACGGGAATCCTCCTATTGGTTATTAAGATCCATTTCAAAACCCATTTTGAAGGTTCGGGATGCCTTTCAAAATCCCCCTTTTGGCTGTTTCTCTATGTTTATTTTTTTGATGCCTAGTTCAGGTTGTGGGATCCTTGTAAAACCCACAAGCAGGTTGGATGCTAGTAGTTTTCAAGGGCCCAGCCTGGCCAGTTTCATTTTTTGTTTTTGGTTAAGGACAGGTTTTTCTTTTGGCGATCTGAGGTCTATGTTGCAGGTTAAGGGAGCCTGGGAAAACCCTTCTCTGCTGGTTTTGGGGACGAGTTTAAAACCCAGCTTGAAGGTTAGGGGAGCCTTTCAAAAATCCTTTGAGTCCAGATTGTGAATGTATGGCTACCTGTTGTAATCTGGTGTCTTTGAAGGTTATGAGTGCCTAGAAACACCCATGGTGTTATTCGAAGGTTAAGGGAGCCTTAGTAAAACCCTTGTGCATGTATTAGGGGTTGGTCTTTTTAGTCTCGTCTATGGTTGGGTTGCTAGTTTTTTTATGATTATTTCATTGGGTAGCATTGTATTGTGGGTTCCAAATCCTGGTAAAATCTGCAGGTTTCAGGTCCCTTCAAAACCTGTTGTATGGAGTTTCGGGTCCCCTCAAAACTTGTTTATTCTTAATAAAAAATGTTGCTTGTATTGTCCATTTTATCTACTTGTCCTTCTATCCATGTGCTCATGTCTCTACTTGAATATGAAATAACTTTAAAAGGGACAATATTATATTTATATTTCAAATAGATTTGTAATGATCTAATAATTTTGACTATTGGGAGGAACTATCGTAAATATGATTGAGTGAGATTGATGGATTTTGATTGGACATATAAAATCTTTGAGATGATTTGTGTTAATAGTAGTGTATATCATTATTGCAAGTAATTAAAAAGAAAATGGTATTTAATAGCATTATTTATAAATTGTGTATTCTCAAACTAATCAAGTTGTAGTAGAGGATTAATATGAAATTATTTGTATACATACGTGCATATATTTTTCTTATATATCATTTATTTTATATAAGACTAAAATTTAATTTTGAAGGGGAGTAGGCCTTTGTACAAGAAACAAGATAAGAGAATGAAGCTCAATAAAGAAACTAAGAGAAATCGTCAAACCCTATGTATCATTTGTTGAAACAACACATGTAAAATAAAAGATCATTTGATGCAAAAATATGATTAATTAGATTATTTACAATCCATGCTGGAATGATAGCATTTAGATATAAGTAATTGTAATGCCAAAATTTTACCCTAGGAAAAAATACAACTAATATTTTTTGACACCCTAGTGACCTGTAGCATACTATACAAATTAGATGATGTCATTTCAGTATCACCACTTCTGACACAGTGCCAAAGGGTGGGAATCAACTTAATGGATGTAGCATGCAGGTCTACACAAAAAATTCTCTCAACATTCTTAGGCTCAATTAATCTCAACCCTTAACCAACATGGTCCATTAGATTTCTTGACCACCAATCATCCCAAACTACTCTTAACTACTCTTGCATCATTTTTAGATGAGTACGTTATTTCCAGCTAGTTGGCAAATGATCACCCTTAAAAGAAATATCTCAATACACCTTGCCTACCTTACCCAATGGGTATCTTAATTATTTGACTAAAAAAACACATCTCCCTTAATATTAAGAGGTATGCTAGTTTTAATGCTCATATTATTCCTACCCTTAATATGGATATTGTTTCACTAGGAATAATATTTGGTCCAATATTACTACCCTTTTATGATCAACATTAATATTGCTACAAAAAATTAGAAATGTCTCCCGCAACATCTCCCGTCCAAGCGATTTTGAAAAACCCTTGCAATGTCCCTTTTGTAGTGCTGGACCCTGTGCTGGGCAGTGCTACTATAGACGTACCTGGTGGTGGATCTCTGTGGCCCTCGCTGGACTCTCTCTCGACATCCCCTGCTGGCGGCCCTGCCTCCTCCCTGGTGGGCGATGTGGATGCCTCATCTCGTCCCTCTGTCTCTGTCATTGGTGGTTTGTAGGGTGCTGGTCTCCCTCCTACCGTGGTTGCTGACGGAGGCTCCCTTCCACCTTCACCCATGCCCTCTGCAGTGGGGTTTCGGGCTAGGTCCCCCACGACTGGTGCTGACCCAGTTTTGGATTTGGAGGCCCTTACTACTGCTGTGGGTGATGCGTGGGGTGAAGATGCTCTGCCCAGGCCCTTTGCTAGAAAGCGTAGCTTTGCTCGTGTGACTAAATCTGCTACCCAGCCTTCTAAAGGAGTTCGTCCTCACCCTTGTGCCAAAACCTCTCCTGTTGTGGTCAGTGGCTGAGAGGTTATGGAGAATGTTGACTTCTATCAACACAGCACTCTGGTTTGCAGATTTACTGGGTTTTGGCCTTCCCTCCTGAACCTTCATCGTTGGGTGAGTGATTCTTGGAAGCCCCTTGTTTCTTATGGCATTAAGATTTTCCCTTGTGCTAAGGGGTTTTTTGTTGCCTCCTTTACCTCTACTCATGAGCGTGGTTTTATTTTGGGAAAGCTTTGGACTTGGGGGGATCACTCCTTCCTTCAACCCACTTACGAAATCCCTGTCTGTTCATCCAGTTTGGGTTCGCCTCCCCAATCCCCCCCTCCATTTCTGGACTCTTGTTTTGAGGCCATCGGTAACTCCATTGGCAACTTCTTGAAGGTTGATGATGCCACGTTCTCCATGGGTCATTCTACCTTTTCTCGCCTTTTAATTGATGTTGATTTATCTCTGGCCCTCCCTAGGGATGTGGTTCTTATGCTTGGAGACAGGCCTTGGACCCAACCGCTGGATTATGAGGGCCTCCCTTTTTGCTGTCGAAGGTGCTTCTCAACGGGTCACCTTGCTTCTGATTGTTCTCTCTCTCGTTGCAAAGGTGACGCTACATGGTGGAAAGATGCTACAGAAGACCACTTGATGAGGTGTCCCTTACTGCTGATGAAGGCCTGGTTGATATTACTGTTGTGGTGGATCCTTCCCCCTTGGTTCCTACACCTATTGCTCCTGCTCCTCACCTTCACTCTGCTCCTGGCGTTTGTTCTCTTGCTGCCACTCCGCTGCAATAGCCTGTTGCCGCTCTACATCAACAGTCTAGCTGTGACCCTGCAGGGTCCTCCGCGCTTGATTCTTCTTTGAAAGTTCCTAATGATAGTGTTGCATGGACGGTTGCTTGTCATAGGAGGAAAGGAAAATCTAACCCCCTTTCCCAAGCTCCCCTTGGTCAAGTTCCGGGTTTTTCTCCCTCCTCTTGATTTGGGTTGGGTTGTTGATGGTTTGACAGGTCAATTTGGCCTGTCCAACTTTGTTCTTTTGGGATTTGCTCCCCTGCTTGGTCTTTTTAATTTTGATAGCCTTTGGCTTTGTAAAGGGCCAACGCCCTCTTTAACGTTGCTTTTTTAATAAAAACCATTAATATTGCTACCAATAAAAGCGTTAACATTACTATTATATTTGCACTGCTAACATTATTAACACTAATGTTACCCATAATATTAATATCAACATTAATATAAATATTAAAAATACTAACATGATTAATATTAATATTTATTCATGTTAGTTAACCATATTTGAGTTTAGTTTTATTAGTTATATTTTTTCTTACTTATTTATTTATTATTATCATCATTCATATACTTATTTTCTTAATATTAAACGATATATAAATTATTATTGAACCATATTAAAATATCATAAATAAAATATGGGTACACAAAATAGACCAACTATTTCAATAACTCAATTGAATGTTATTAATATATCTTGTATTTAAGCTATAATACCTATATTTTTTTATACTATAATCATTCCACCCTTTATTTTTTATTAGATAATATGTTTAAGAAGAATTATAGCCTTATACATGAAAGAGTCGTATAGCAATCCACATTTCCACCCTAACTACTAGCTCAGATTCTCACTATGATTATAAGTGCTTTGAATTTAATTTCAAAGAGTGCTTTTGTTAACACATAGGTCATTTGAGGCATCATGTATTCCTAAAACCCCTTAAGATTTATTATTATGTCAGACCACCTTAGGCAACAGTTGCGTAGATTGGAAGAAAGTGGTCCTTATTTTTTCCTCTTTTAAGTTTCATTTACCACTGATACAATCTTTTAGCATGTCGGTATGGAATCTTAGGTCGGTGAAATTGATACCATTGCTATTTGACAAAAGATAAGAGTGCCAGATAAGCATCTCTTATCTTGCTAAGTCCCATCGACAATTACATACACCAGACAATTAATTGACCATTTGTAGTTATGTAAAGTCACAAATGTTACTCCCATGTGAAGAAGTAGAACTTTTCCTGGAGTCTTTCATAATAATAAGCTTTGCATCTATGTATTTGATGCAAGTGGCAAGGAAATGATTTATGGCCGATGGACCATTTATTGTCACCAATACCGCTCATTCAGATTCCAGTGGACCACCGGGAGATCGTTTTGAAATCCAACTCTATGTCAGGACAATCCAGTGGAGTAGAACAATTATGGGGTGCATCAAATCAAGCAGATGTATCGTCAGATTTCCCCAACTTTACTCCTAGTCTTGGTAGACATTAATCTCCTTATTTAATAATTACAGCGTTAGGTTCTGGATGATTTTAAGAATACATAAATAAATTTTGTTTCAAGTTGACAAGTGTCTTGAGGTCCATGTTTCAAATCCATGCGGCCCACATGTTGGCATACTCAAAAACTTTTCATTTACCATAATTTTTCCAACTGATTTACATCTAGTTTATAGTTTCTTTTGCTTGGGGCAAAGATCCGAGATGCCTTGCGCATTGCAATCAAGCGAGTGATTAGAAGGCTTTTTATGTCTAGAGATCCAAATGATGCATTAATAAGGATTTATCAAGGTTTTCGCGTCTGGTGATCACTTGCATGTTCTTTGACAAATTTGAGCTCTCATAAATATCGTAGTTCATTGCAGTTTTCATGTATGTGGTTAGCATGTTTGAAGTTCACAAAAAACTAAAGCAAAACTAGTTATTCGTAGTTCATTGGAGTTTTCGTGTATGTGGTTAGCATGTTTGAAGTTCACAAAAAACTAGAGCACAACTAGTTATAGAAAATTTTGAAGGGGTTTTTGCATCCAAATTAATGATACTTTGTCACCTAGTGTATGCTACGAGCCTTATACATTCAAGTTAAGCGAGAGGCCTTTCATATGAGGAACATAATTAGTCTAAATATGATCTATGGAAGGCACATGGCTAGCCGTATTGATTTTATTGGTCCTTCAGATCAATTGACGACATCATGGCGATGTTTGCTTGTTCTCCTGTCTTATGCCATGAGTGTGTCATGTCAATCCAAGAGGCAGGTCTATGGTTGGCCCAAGGTGTTTCTCTAGTTGGGTATGGTTTAGATGTTTTATTCTTCTCTATAATATTTTAAAGCAAACTAGCTATGAATCTTAAATTGTGAAGTGGCATGAAGAGATAGAGAATGTCCACATGCAACTAGCTCACTTGAATAGGAGATGAACTCAATGCAATGGCTTGTGCGAAGCTCAAGAGTGATTAGGATGATTGTGGACTAATTTATGATGTGGCATATTCTTATGACAACATTCATCTAGCCATCTAAAATATATCTCATATATTAATAAAGTGTATACATGCATCTTATTTGTTTGTGTATGTGGTACGTTTGAGGTGACTAGATATGCTAAATGGTGTCATTCATGTGCAAAGATGTGATTGGTAAGCAATAATTTGATTGTGATTATGTCTTGTGTAGCAGGCGGAGCGAGAGAATTAAGTTGAGACCATGAATGTGTCTATATCATGAGAGATAGTAAAGCTAAATCTTATCTCTTGATGTATATAGGTCATCATTTTGATATTGAATGAAGATTGTAAATAGTACATTGTGGGAAGCTAACTTGCTATTTTTAAGTTTATGCTAGGGAATCAATGATTGCTTTTAATTATTCGTAGCAATAGGGAGTTGTTTTGTGTGATTGTGAGAATTTATTGCAATGTTGAAATCTCTTTATATCAATGTCTTTATAGCTAATTAGAATGTATTTTGGGGGTCTTATAAATGTACTATAAAATTTATCCAATCATATTTGTTGGTTCAATCTTTTTAAAAATTGGTTAGCATGACAATGCTACACGAAATTATAAAAGATTTTTAAATATTTTTAAATGAGATTTTCTTGATTGAAATTAGATATTTAAAAGAATGTTTAACTATGTGATGTTTCTACTATCATTGATTTTTATATTTGTACAGATCTAGTTATGTGTTGTGGGTTCATAAATATACCTCCCTCTTCCAACTAGGACTTTGTGTTAGAGTTATCATGTATTATCTAATAATTATTTATTTAATTATTAGTTTATTATCCTCTATACTTAAGCTAAAATTAGGCATTTAATAATATTGTAGGTACTTAATGATTATTTTAATTATTAAATACACATTATTCCTTTAGGGTTGCATATTCTCCTTTTATAAGGATTGTATTGTACTTTTTATTTCAATTCCCTCTGAATGATAATCTTTTTCTTTAGATCCATTATTGCTTTTTTGCCTCCATTCTTCTCTTGTGACAGGTATTTTTCTTGCAGGTGTTCTTGAGATCTCTGAAGTTGTATTTCTCAACTTCTTCATGGTATTAGAGCCTACATCTGTTGCTACTTGTTCCTGATTTTTCCGAAGATTTTTGGAGGTTAGGGTTTCAAGTTCTTTCAGAGCTTTTTATTTGGATCCGGGGTGCTTCTTTGTTTTGGTGCATTTTGGGCTCAAACGGACCTCACCGTTGAGCTCAGAACATCCAAAAACCCCCATTTTCATATAACATTTGTCCAATTTGGACAACTTTAGCCTCTGAATTTTTTTTTGGTTTTTGCCCAATTTTGGGCATGAAAAAATAAATAAATTTTGGGGCAGTTTTACGACATACCCAAGCAAAAATGAAAAATTGCGAATTTTATTTTAAAACAAAGTTTTTTTTACAAAGCGTTGTGGGGGGGGGGCGGTCCGTATGACCTGCAACAGGCTGTGGATCCTACACCCTCCGGTTGCAGCAGGACCGACAATTTTTGCCAGGGCTCCATCGCCCTCCATCCTGACCACTCCCACCGGCGGTTCTTTTCCCACCACCGCCGCCGGTCCTTTTTCGACAACCCACATCCCCGACCTAGGTTTTAGTGCCACCCGAGTGCCCAGTCGCTGCTATAACTTTTCCTGGTGACGTGAAGTGATCGGATTTTTTTTTTAGCGAGGTTTTCAAGTGACAGATTATTTTGGTAGGAGGAAATATTCTTAGAATATTTTGCTGACGTCAGCAGTATAGACAACTTGCATGGCCCCTTGTGACCCTCTTTGTACCCTAAAAAGGGTTTATTTATTTATTTTGGCCATAGCTTGGGCATACGATATCATTTTTTGGCAAACGAGATATCGTCGGAAAGCTAGTTTTGTCTACTTTCCAGATTTGTGGGTTTTATCACCTAGTTTTTCTTGTGGTACATTCTACAACCATTTGAAGTTAGAGGTGTTGTTTTCAGCCCCTAGCTCATATCTTTTTGCCAGTTTCTCTATTTTTCACAATTCTAGTAGTGTTGGGATGCTGTTTCAGACCTCTTCACAGCCACCCATACACTTTTTCTAGATTTTACTCCAGGTACATTTTATTCAATTTTTTGTATTTTCACACTCTGGTGAATTACTTGGACATATGAGATCGTGGAAGCTTCTCGTTTGTGTGGGATGACTTGTTTTTGGCTGTTATTCATGTATTTCCAGTCTTGTGTCTTTTTTTTGACATTTCGAGCCTTCATTGTAAGCATTCTCTTTTTTTCAAATGCACTAAGATAAAGTGCCACTATGCCTTGCATGCTTGGGATCTTGCACATCTTGTGCCTTATTGTACTCGCACTCCATTATAAAGTGCCATTGGGGGGGGGGTTGATGTTTGCCTTTTCTTGTCATCTACCTTTGTCACATGAGTGTTACTTCCATGATATTAGCCTCATGATGTGTGTCAAGTGAGTGTTCCTTCCATGACACTAGCCTTTATATGTGTTTGTACTTTCTCCTACACTCTTGATGTTCCTGGTTCTTCATCATGCAATTTTTCTTTCCATTTAGTTTCAGTGTTCATGTCACTTCTCCCTTGCCATCATTATGGGGGGTTTCTCCTATTGGTTGTGGGTTCTAATGATTCCTTGGTTCGTTGGAGTGAGCTATATGTATTTAGTATTTGTTCCTATGTACTAGACGAATGGTTTGGTTGGTTACCTATGCGTTTCAGTAAGATGGATCATTTACCATATGGACACTCTTTCATTCCTATTTTTTGAGGCAACCTTCCATCTTTGATTGATCAACTCTTTAGACTTTGGTGTTTTTTTGCCATTTGTATATTCGAGTTCAATTGTTTTCCTTTGCTTACCATCTGATTTGAGTAGTGTTATTTGAGGGCACTCATGTAGATTACAGTCTTCTCTACCTAATCATCTTCTATTTCAATGGAGGTTCTTCAAATTGACAGTTATCCTTTGACAGTGTTTGTAGCTTCATGCTTCAGTGGTGTTCTTCATGTTCATGCTTTGTTCCTTTTTACTGGGACATTCTCTTGTTTGGAGGCTTATTTAGTCCTTCACTTGTATTTCTATCTTTACGAGAGGAGTTTTTCTCATGTGGTTTACTCCTTTTCTCCAGTTGTGAGAGATCTTTTGTACTTGGGTACCCCACCAGGCCTAGTTGTTGGGACCCATTGTTACTTTCATGCATTTTGTTTACATGCATTTTAGTCCTTATTTGTTTTTAGCTACTCCCTAAGTTCATCTTAAGGGGGTTTGTTAAAGTTATCATATATTAGCTAATAATTATTTATTTAATTATTAGTCTATTATCCTCTACACTTAAGCTAAACTTAGACATTTAATAATATTGTAGGTATTTAATAATTATTCTCATTATTAAATACACATTATCCCTTTAGGGTTGCATATTCTCCTTTTATAAGGATTGCATTGTACTTTTTATTTCAATTCCGTCTTTGAATGATAATATTTTTCTTCAGAGCCATTATTGCTTTTTGGCCTTCATTCTTCTCTTGTGATAGGTATTTTGCTTGTAGGTGTTCTTGGGATCTCTGAAGTGTATTTCTCAACTTCTTCACTTTGTTTCTCAAGAAATAGTTACTACTCCTTTTAACTTGGCTTGGTAGGAGCAGAATGAAAAGACAAATACATTTTACATTAAACCAAAAAAAAGATTACATGTGGTATCAGAGCTGAAGGTTATTGAGCGAAGTCTTTGATAAATTTTTTCAAGGAGCTCAAAAGGTTATTTACAGACAACTATGGCAGCTCCAAGCACAAATTTGACAAATTCATAGATTCCACAATTTAATGGCAAAAATTAGAACCACTAAAAAATCACAATGAAGACATTATTTTATTCATAAGATTCAAATCACCTCATTGCAAATGGCAATTTTTGTTATTTTGAAGCCATTTCTTGAAGTTTAAAATCTAATTGCTAGAGGGTGTAGACTATGCCAAAAATCATTACCTAGTCAAAGGGTTAATGTCAGAGCATTTATTTGGAAGTGAGGTCATAGGAGTGAGTGATACATTGCCAAGTTGCAATTTATAGAAAAAAAATGAACTACTACGAATGGGTCTGTAGAGCATGGGTAACACATACATTTCTGTCAACTAATAAATATGGATCAAAGCTCAAGGTCTGGGAAATCACACATGTGCTAATGAAAAGATAGGATATGCTTTGGAAATAGAGTAGGAGATAAGGTTTAATAAATGTTTTTTAGAGAATAAATAATGTAAGTTGCCCTTCGTTAGACGACATGTGAATACAATGGCGATGATTACAATTTCAAGTTTTATCTTCTTATTTTTGTTGGAGATTGTAATCCCAACTATAGTTAGCTCCCCCTGCCACTGTCATAGTCAATTATTTTCTCCTATGTCTCCATGCTCAGCTCCTACATGTATGCAATCAGATTTGATAGAGGTAGTGAATATAGTTCTAATGAATTTTTGGATTTTTGTAGAGATCAGGGGATCAATAAATAGTTCACAACAAGGTACACACCACATCAGAATGGTGTAGCAGAGAGGAAAAATAGAACAATAATGAAGATGGCAAGGAGTATGCTAAAAGCTAAAAAATTATCTAATGATTTTTATGGTTGAAGCAGTATCATGTGTCATATACAATCTGAATAGAAGTTCCATGAAGAGTGTTAAAGACAAAATTCCTCAACAAGCATGGAGTGATAGGAAACATTCTGTATCTCATCTTAGAAGCTTTAGATGTGTTGCATATATTTTAGTTCTAGCTGAAATAAGGAGAAAATTGGATGATAAGAGTGAAAAATGTATTTTCATTGGTTATAGTGAGCAATCAAAATCTTACACATTATATAAACCAATTTCAAAGAAGATGGTTACTAGCAGGGATGTCATATTTAAGGAGAAAGAAGCATAGGATAGAAATATTGATAGATTTGTCACAATTGGAGCACCAATACCAAATAATGAAGAAGAACAAGAAGAACTAGTCGATCAACCAAATCAAGCAGGACAAAGCACTCCACCAAGAAATATTGTGCAAGGTCAATCATCAAGACATGTAGAGCATCCCACTCCAAAAGAAGGTAATGAGATAACTCCTACACTTGCTAAATCAAAAGGTAAGATAATGAGAAGCTTGAAAAAGATATATGAACAAGGTGAAGAATGCTTGGATTTTAGTTCAAATTTTACTTTATTCTCTTGTGATCCTATGTGTTTTTAAGAAGAAGCTAAGGATGAACATTGGATCAAGGCCATGGATGAAGAAATTGATTCCATTGAAAGAAATCAGACTTGGGAGCTTGTGGATCTTCCTGAAGGTAAATATTGTATTCATCTCAAATGGATTTATAAAACCAAATTTAATGTAGAAGGTAAAATTGATAAACATAAGGCTAGATTGGTAGCAAAAGGTCATGCACAACAACATGGAATTTATTATATTAAAACATTTGCACCAGTTTCTAGGCTCTGATTCCAATCTTGAAGACAAAGATCAAAATAAAATAGAAATATAAAAATCAATAACATGCTACAAAAAACAATAAAAAAAACTTTTCAATAACAGTCATGCGTATGTTGCAACACAATGCACAATTTATTTTTATTCATACTTCAAATCTGATTACATTATCTTTTATTTATAGGAGATTGGCGCCACCGTTAGGAGATATAACTGCCTGTTTAACATAACATATTTTATGGTGGAAGAGGAGATAAAAACAAAAAGCTAATTCTTCTATACATGCAATGGTATAATATTGTCTCATAACTGATGAGATTATTGTTATGATAAAAATAAAGCAGTTCTTTAAACCCGAGTCATGCATTTAGATCATGCATAAAAACTAAGACTTCCACCAAACTCTATCAGAAGCAGATTAATATGCAATCAAGAATACTATTTGGATAAATTTATTTCATGTGCATACTATGGAGGAGACATGCAATTTAGTTTAATCTAACTATTAGCAGTGGAGAGATTACTGTATGGCAGGAGAAATCTATTTCTTCTAACATTCTTTCCTTATTATCTGTTGTTCAGCAAGGGAGGCGTCGATAAATCTAGCACAAGGTTTTAAGTAAGCTTTTATTATTTTTTACTCTCTTTGGTATTATTGGCAGCTGAGTAAGGATTTCTATACCCAATGGATTCTAACTGTTAGCATATTGGCATAACTGATGGAGATGATGGTGTATCGATAAAGGATTGTTGGTGGTGATATAATTATGATATGATGTTCTATGATCAATTATTTGTGTTGTCATTGATGACAACCATGTTTGTTTATGTTTGGTATATCATCTAAGTTATCTAAGCCTAACCGGTAATGGGATGTTTGCTAAGTTGACAGTGAACGGATAAGCATGAACATAGAAAGAGATGGTTGTGGTAGAGATCCATGTTGAGTTAGGTGTTGCAGTTTGGAATGTGTGATTATGACATTGTAAGGATTCTATGACTTGAACCACATCATTTTCGGAGAACTGGAAGTCATGATTGTAATTGACTGTTGTTTATTTAGTGCAGGGTTTGAAAACTGGTAAAAAGATCTTTAACCGGTGATGTTTTATGGTTTGGAAGTGAATCTTATCATGCTCATAAGTTAGTGATGATGTGTCAGAAACTGTGTGATGATAAGATTGCATTTGAACACATACAAGGAGAAAATTTATTAGGAAGCAGTGAAGTGCTTAGTAGAATGTGTTAAGGGTTTAACAACTATTTGCATTATTGGCATTAAGTTGTCATTGATGTAAAAATGGTTTGGCAAAGTCACTGGTAAGTAAGAAGTGGTGACCAGTATAAGAAGAGAAAAAAAATAAGAAGAAGACAAAAGAAAGACTACCAGTACACATGACTTGTGTCATCTACTGGTAAAGAAGGCTTACTGATAAGGCATAAACCAGGATGAAGGTTGTTTGTTTGTTATGAAGGCACAACAACTAGTGAGCAGAATAGAGAGGATGTTTGATGGTCATACCGGTAAGATGAACTAAACTAGTAGTCTTCCTTGGTCGACAAAGAATGTCAAACCGACATAGGAATCCAAGTAGAGGTAGATGTCGACAACAATGACAACTGGATGCTAGATGAAGGTATTGCATAGGTCGGTGGAGTGTGCATCGATGTAACAAATCTACAAGCAAGTCAAATTTAATGAGGAACCTGCAAGTCATGGAGGATGTCAGAGAATTGTAGCTCGAGGAAGGCAAGCTGGCAAAGCGACTAAACTGATCCTGCAAGAAGATTTGATCTTCATACCCATTTGGTGAAGGAAACAACAAAGCCGTTAATGGTGAATGACAGAGAAAAGAAGAAAAACATGGTACAGATCTCCAGACTTAGAAAATGCACATTAGAATGTGAAGCTTTGTTGGTGATTAATTGATGTCATGAAGATCTTATCCCTGGAAAAATAGATCAAATTATATCTGATTCGAATTGAGTTGAGAAAGGAAAACCTATCATGAAATTGATTGAATAAATTCTTGGTAGGAATCCAAGATTATAAATAGATGAGCTCGAAACAGAAAGGATTGATGCTTGATAAGAAGAAGGAGAGTGAAGAGAGTTTGAGTGTAGATAAAGATCATCCTCCTTAGAATTTATTCTAATAAAGTTGCAGAAGAAGTGAGTAGGAAAACCGGTGAGAGGGTTTAACCGACAGTGATAGAGTACCGGTATAACTGTAGCAGTTCCAACAGTTGAGCAAACTGGTGAGGTGTGATTGAGCAAGGAGGCATCCAAGTGTGACACAATGTGTTGTGAGGCCATGAGAGAGAGAGAGAGAGAAGAGAGGCCAAGTATCAGAGAGAGTAATCTCATAACCAAAAGTGTGAGATCCAGTGAAGAAGAGAAGAATGTTAACTGGCAGAGACTTATTTGATCAAGAGCTACAAAACTCATTTGCAATCGGAAGCTATAACTGTATCAAAATTGTATTTCACTTTACATCACCAAGTTGGAGCTTGGTTCTCCTTGGGTTGGTTCCCTAAATCATTGTAATTCAGTGTTTCACTTGTGATGCTAGATTGAAGTAGTAGTCTCCAACAACATTTCTTACCTATGTTTCCTAAAGTTATTATCTTGGGAAGGAAACTCTTCATGAATATCTTACTATTAATATACATGATTTAGATTGAAAGGCTCCTAAACATCCTATTGTTGTTGGGGAGGTGGACCCTCCTCCTTGGATTCTTTCTCTAATTTGGGTTGTGGTCTTGTTGGGTCTTCTCCTATTAGTGTTTGGATTTATCATCATTTAGTCTTTTCAATTAAAGGTTCCAAAACTTGAATAGTGTTGTCTTGCCTCCCTCTCCTCTTCCTATTCTTAGGTACATGATTCAGATTGAAAAACTCCTAAGCATCCTATTGTTGTTGGGGAGGTGACCCCTCCTCCCTCACCTATGTTTCCTAAAGTTATTATCTTGGGAAGGAAACTCTTAATGAGATCTTTTTGCTAGGGGAAGGAAAATCTTCATGAATATCTTACTATTAATATACGTGATTTAGATTGAAAGGCTCTTAAGCATCCTATTGTTGTTGGGGAGGTGGACCCTCCTCCCTGTGGGTGGTGCCTCGGTTTATTCTAGAAGGTAGATTAATAAGGGGTGGGTGGGAGGAGATAATAGGGGCGGGCTCCCCACCTCGAACCTTTGCCGAGCGAATCCAATCGTGTTAATCAGCCCCACCCTCCATAGAATTTTAGGGCCCCCTACCCCCCACCCCCTTACCCACCTATGTTTCCTGAAGTTATTATCTTGGGAAGGAAACTCTTAATGAGATCTTTCTGCTAGGGGAAGGAAACTCTTCATGAATATGTGATTTAGATTGAAAGGCTCCTAAGCATCCTATTGTTGTTGGGGAGGTGGACCCTCGTCCCTCACCTATGTTTCCTAAAGTTATTATCTTGGATTCTTCCTCTAATTTGGGTTGTGGTCTTGTTGTGTCTTCTCTTATTAGTGTTTGTATTTATCATCATTTAGTCTCTTCGCTTAAAGGTTCCAAAACTTGAATAGTGTTGTCTTGCCTCCCTCTCCTCTTCCTATCTCTAATTTGGGTTGTGGTCTTGTTGGGTCTTCTCCTATTAGTGTTTGTATTTATCATCATTTAGTCTCTTCGATTAAAGGTTCCAAAACTTGAATAGTGTTGTCTTGGCTCCCTCTCCTCTTCCTATCCTTAGGTTAAGGGGTTTTGGTTTAGTGTAGTTCCATTTGGGAAGCTTTGCTAATGTTGTGCTATTTATTGCTAGCACATTTGGTAGAAGATTTAACCTTTCAAAAAACCCATTTCTTATTTTGCCTCCCTCTCCTCTTCCTATTCTTAGGTTAAAGGTAGGTTAAGGGGTTTTGGTTTAGTGTAGTTCCATTTGGGAAGCTTTGCTAATGTTGTGCTATTTATTGCTAGCACATTTTGTAGAAGAGTTAACCTTTATTGCTAGCACATTTTGTAGAAGAGTTAACCTTTTAAAAAACCCATTTCTTATTTTGCCTCCCTCTCTTCTTCCTATTCTTAGGTTAAGGGGTCTTGGTTTAGTGTAGTTCTATTTGGAAAGCTTTGCTAATGTTGTGCTATTTATTGCTAGCACATTTTGTAGAATGTTAACCTTTCAAAAAAAACCCATTTCTTATTTTATTGTTGATTTGAATCTTTTATGTCTTTGCCTTTTGACAATACATATAAATGATTGAGATTCTAATTTTTTGTTAATTTAATAAAAAACATAATATATAATTTAATATAATAATCTATATATACATATATAAAAGAAGAGCTGCAGTGCAACCACCTTTTGACAATACATATAAATGATCGAGATTCTAATTTCTTGTTAATTTAATAAAAACTGCAGTGCAACCAAGTTCCTGGCAGGGCAGTTTTAGAAAATAGTTTTAGAAAATAGGGGAATTGATAAAGTTTTAATGAGGATGCAGTGCAGCCAAGTTCCTGGTAGGGTAGTTTTAGAAAATAGGGGAATTGATAAAGTTTTGATGAGGATGCTGGCAGTTTTAGAAGATAGGGGAATTGATAAAGTTTTGATGAGGATGCTGCTTGTGCTACTAGGTTATGCTCTTTCAAAATAGTTTGAAACCATTTTATAATTGACACACCAGTATAAAAAATAGGAAAGCTTAAGATAGTTATACCACTAGTTATGCTCTATCAAAATAACTTAGTATTTCATGTAAGTAGTAAATATGACATAAATTTGGTACCATTTTATAAGAGAATTGATCAGAAATTGACACATTAGTTTAGAATGTTACAGTGAAATTCTTGAAAATGGTTAAAAATGAATTTTTTAACCTTAATAAATTTCCCATTGGATGGTTGTATATGATTTTTAGATAAGCATTGACAAAAATAAATTTTCAAACATTACAAGTATAATTAGTAAACAATTTAACACTATGATTGCCACGTCAAAATAAGTATAAAATCCTTATTATCAAATATTGTATACAAAAGATAAATAAGCTTTCCAAAATTACAGTTATAATCAGTCAACAACTTAGCACGATGATTTCCAAATAAAAACTTTATAAAGTAATAAAATATTGTATACAAGATTTAATTCCTTAAATACACCAGGAGGATGTGAAAATTGCCTCCAAATGATCGGATGATTACAATGTTCTGAGAAATTCAAATTTACCCCTGGCTTCTGGTGACTATAGGACTACCAGAACAAAAATTAGCATCTCAAGGAAGGTCTTGCTACCTCTATTTTTATTCCTGAGGTGGTTCCATGAAAAATAGTCACTTCAAATACTGGAAGAATCAAAGATATTTAATAGAAACTCAACAGCTGATTTTTTTCTAGTTATATCTTCCATCTCTGATATCCTGCAAATTGTTCCTGACTTGGGACAATTTCCAGGGTGAAAATTCACACAGAATTTAAAATTTTCTACACAGAATCTCATTATCAATGAAATTTAATGCATCCAAATCAAATCAACATATGTTTTATTTTTTTTAGTAGAAAAATGTAAATCTCATACAACTATATTATACTGTTATCTTAAAAGTACCTCAACTAACCAGTTTAAAAAATACAATATATATTATTTTCATTGAGAATCAAGTATTGTCATTCTTGCATAAAGAGAAGATTAAAAGTTTGAAACATCTAGAAATTCACAAAAGCGGAATGACAGAAGAATTAGCTAAATATACCTCAATTTTAAAATAGATCAATGTCAAGGGATGATCAGACTACATCAATTGTATTCCATTAATTAAAAACCGATTTATTCGCATTAAATGTTTTAAGTTGCCAAAATTGAATCCCATTTGTTCAACTGTGCTAAATTTATCGCATGGAAATTTAAAATGTTTTAAATTTTCAAATGAATCAATGCAATTGAATCTAAAGTTCTCAAATTTAGTAATATGTTTCCTTCAAATAAACTGAAGCCAAGCTATAGAATGATTGTAGTATACCATTTTTGCATGAAAATAAAACCCAATATTTCAAAATAGCTATAAAATCAAATTTAGGAGAATGATAGCTATTGACTAAAATAACAAAAAAATCAAAGATAACTTATCAGATTGTTGGGGCTGGCCCAAGTATTTCTTGTTTCTTCAAAGAGATTCACATAATTTGCATCCAAATATCCTTCACGACAATTTATAAACTGTAGAATCTTAATATGATCATGAACAATCTAAACTTGCACGGAAAACTCCTAACGCCTATGAAAAATCTAAATGCATTAATTTGATTTTTATTTTGTTTACCTTTCATCTGCTAAAACGGCCACCCTTAAACAGCACACACTAAGCGTTGACCGCTTAGTGTGGCTGGTGTGGGCCCATTCCTTTTGCCAGCATCCGTTCCCGTTTGTCCCGTTTCCGTTAGCATTCAAATTCAAACATTCCTCCCGCCTAGTAAGTACGGTGGATTTAATTCAAACATTCCTCCCGCCTAGTAAGTACGGTGGATTTAATTCAAACATTCCTCCCGCCTAGTAAGTACGGTGGATTTAATTCAAACATTCCTCCCGCCTAGTAAGTACGGTGGATTTTGGTACATGTTTGGTGACAGCCCAGGGGCAGTTTTAATTTCCCAGCATTCATTTGATTTCCAACAAAATGGGAGCTCTGGCATCAAGGAACGACGGTTGCAGTGAGCTGTCACAGAGTTAACACAGCCGGGGACTCGAACTCAAGACCATGGGGAGCATACCTACGCCTTAAATTGTGATTCACGACTGGGCGAGCCAAGGCTGAAGCCCTCATATATTTCCATTTTCATTTTTAATAATACATTTATTATTATTGATGATTTTTTTAAATCTATTATCTAAACAATACTATTTTTAAAATAAACAAATAGATATAATGTTCTAGAGAAGAGAATACATCTCGAGATTTTTTTTTTTTTCTTTTTTAATTATTAAAGAAAAGTGTCAATTTTTGAAATATAACGTAATATTTTTATTTAAAATTTAAATAAAAGCATAAAATGCATTAAAAATTAATGCCACTTTCATATGCTTCAAGTTTAAAAACTAGACCAAAGGTTGCTACTATTAATTTCATTTATCATTATGTGCCATGGTACTCAAATTTCACCTAATTAGGGGAAGAGCATCAATAGTGGAGCATGTACCAATTGTTGTGAGGGTTGTTGATACCTTTTGTTCCAAAATTTGAACAGATACAACCTATTGTTTGAAACAAAAAATATCAATTTTTGTTAGGAAATGTACCAATAGTTGCTAGGAAATGTACTAATATTGTAAAAAGTAACCAATTAGGTGATGCCATATCAGCTACACAAATATTGGGGCCTCTTTTGCATGCCTATTGGTCTCACTTTTTTGGGGGGTTGTTTTGGACACCTTGGCAAAAAGCATGTTGATGTGGCACCATACTTGATGATGTGGTGCTGAGGGCTTAGTTATAAGCAGGGGACTTGCCAAGTAAGCTACTGTAAAAAATTGGGAGTGATTTGAAATTTCCACGTAAGATTTTGAGAAGCACGGAGTTAGGGTGCTCAACTACTGGTGCTCTCCCCTTATATGTCCTTAATTTTAAATCAAGTTTTAATTAATGTAACTCCATTTCCTTAAATCATAGCAATTGAGGTATTATACATTTTTAACATACTAATTCATAAAAGATAACAAATTCCCTTACTCATATATAAAGGGCTTGTTGCAATTGAACACTTGGTTAAACAAATAATTTTATTGGCCATGTCACATGTCAAATTAAAGATAATAAATACCTAATGAATGCTAATTTTATGGAGTCTAATCATCCTTAATTATGCACTATATTGAACCATTTAATATACTAGTTTAATGAAGCATAAATTTAGGGATGATAGAAACATAATGTGTGCAACTTTTCAATTTAATTGGGTTTATGATTGAGGACATGTTTATTATGAAAATATATCTAGTAAGCTCTCTAACCAATTATAGATTGTCTCTAAGTTGATGAAAAATAATTCTAAAATCTTATAAATAATAATAGTGATAAACTATAGTGACTATAACATGTTAATATGTAATGCATTCTTAAGACATTTAACTATACAAATACTTTAAATATTCCATATGAAATAGTGAGAAACCACATGTGAGTGAATTGGAGCAACAAATTATGAACCAATTTTGAGAGTTTGGTAAATCATCATTAACATAATCACCATGAATTTGATCATAAATTTAATTGAGAAATAAGCTAGCAATGGTTAGGAAAAATTCCAAGAAAAGGTGCACAAAAAGGCAAGAAGAATCTTTCTAATTTGAATGGCTCTAAAGGAAGTACACTTATATAAAAAGAATATATGAATATCATGAGTGGCAAATAGGAAAGAAAAGAATGTCTAATTTTTTTTTAATAATCAATCATAGTATCTCAAGAAAAATATGTTTTTAATAATGTCCATGAAAATAGTTCTTAAAATAGAATAAGGAATATTTCACCTTTCAAGAAAGGAAATCAACATTAAGAGGAACAAGTGAGGCTAGGGAAAATTAACAATAATTCCATTCCATCAATAAAGATCCCGATCTAATAATTTGTGGCTAGAGAATGAAATTCATCTTTCAAATAAGTTGTTTGAATTATAAATTTTATTGGCTCCTATCCTACAAAAGGAAAATGAAAAATTAAATTGAAAATCAAATAGGGGATTCTTATACACTAAAACTCCTCTGGATTATTTCTAGTAGAATTCCCTAATAAAATGGAAAGGGAAAATGTTCTTAATGGAGGACCAAGGATTTCAAATGGTGTAGGGCTCTTCTTGAAAAATGGTCAATTGTTTTGATTTGTTAGATCTTAAAATCCATTAAATTTCAATATATTTAGAATTTATAATCTTCTTCAAGAATAGTGATAATACACAATCTTGGAGTAGATTGGCATTTCACTCTTAGATCAATCAATTGTGTAGAGAGATTCAAGGATTTATGAAGGGTATGTATAAGGAGATATTTGTCCAAATGCTAATCAAATATAGAATTTAATATAGGTAGCTATAATTAGTTTATAGGAATTTAGGCAAAACCAATGTTTTGTAGGCATTATAAATTAAAGATTCATTATACAAAAAAGTATAGATGGAATATCCCACAATTTTTTTTAACGAAATGATATAGAAAAGAATTAGTTGATCCTAAGGAATAAAAAATCAACACAACACAAATATTAAAGGAAACGATAAGATTATAAATACCCTATAAAAACTATTTGATCTGTGAAGTAGGGTCATCAAATCATTTAGCATTGTGATTGTTAAAAGTTTCTTTCTTATTCTTCTTTGGATAATAAAGATGAAAATTTCCCTTTTTTCAGATGTATGGAAGAATGAAATTATCTTTCTCTTTCTTTATTGGTGGAGGACAAGAGTTATCATAAGAGAGAAGAACTAAAGGGCATCCATTCCACCAAATTCACCCAAAACATGATCTCGATCTCATCCCTTTTCAAGATGTTGGAGCCATGCACTTAGCAAGACTTGATCCTTGGTGAGTTCGTTAAGAACCATTCAATCCTTCTTTTCATAAGAAACGTCTATTTAATATAATCGAGTCAAAGCTGCAGGGATAGCATCCACTTTCTTAAGATTTAGAAGTACAAATAGTAGTGGTATGAGAAGTATGGGTGGAATATTTATGTTTAATTAATGCATTTAAATTGTTACTTTTGGAAGCCCTGCAATTTCATTAATTTGTTTTTTTGCTACCATCTCATTCTCCAAGGTTTTTTATGGAGGATTTGTAAGGATTGAAGTTGTGGAAACCCAATTTTGCTTTTGAGCAAAATTTGAACTATAATATTACTTGATTGTTGCAAAAAAAAAAGTACTTTAGGTTACATATGACTGGATTGATTGGTAAGAAATAGTCCTTATGATAAGAAAGATAACTTGCATTGTTATTTATAAATGAACAACATTGTCCTTTACAACTATCAGGTAGGTCATGGTGGAAGAACATGAGAGAGTGTTTGTTTTGCACAAGAAGAAATGGGGCAAGTGGTTATTCAGATTTTTAAGAATCTCCCCATGGTCTTATTTAGAAATGTGGATAATACACTGTTGTTTCTAGGGTATCTTTTGTTAATATCCCATTCAATGCATTCTATGAGAAGATATTTCTCTGAGGCATTTTGTCAACTAGTTTAGGTGTCTTTCATATGCTTTTAGATTTTGCATATCCTAGCAATCATGGCCTTCTGTCAAACAGTTCATGTGCCTTGTCTATGCTTAGACTTTTTGCACGGATGTTCAAAAGGTAGTCAGGACAATTGTGGCTAAAAGGTCTAAAAAAATTACTGTGATGGATGTCCATCCCCTGTTCCAAAGCTCCCATTTTTGTAGAGGCTGAGAGGATGTTGGAAATGGTTGCGGTGTCTGGCTTTACACCTGCCCATCACATTTGGTTGAAATCATCTAAATCCTTTTCAAGGAACGGATCTTCTCGATACCCTGCAATTGTAAGGAAGCAAAGGTGTGCGGAAACGCTTCCTACGCTAATCTTGAGAGGACGGTTATGCAACTTTCAACTTAAATATTACTAAGATATCAAGAAATGCACAATAAAGCATAAACAAAATAGCAATGAACACATAACACAGTGATTACCGTGGGGAAACCCTTATGGGAGAAAAACCCCACCCTCCAAAACTCGCACAATGTATTATCAAATCAAGCTGATTACAATACACTTGCAGTGCAAGTTCTTACAGGAGCGCATCACCACAACTCGAACTCAGAGAAACTCCTTCCAGCATCCAGTCTTGCAAAAAACTCAATGATCAAAATCCTCCCCAAGCCCTCCTTTTATAGTGATTTTACAACCTGGAAACCACTTGTGGTTTTACAAAACCATGGGCTTAACCACCATGCCACATGTTGCCCATTTTTGACATTTACATTTCCAAAATGGAAAAACAACCAGGTTAAAATAGTAATCCCGTCCATAATTTTGTCCCCTAGCTTAGACCCTCTTAAAAGTCACAAAATGAGTCATTAAGGCTCTAAAAATGGCCCACCTATATTCTACTATGGACAAGACTCATTTTTTAACAACTCACTAACCATTTTTCAATGCATAAACATGTGGAAAACTACCTCAAACAAATTCTGGAATTTTCCAGAAAAAGACTGCAAGGTTGAGACACATGTTTCTCAACATTCTCCCACTTGTCGAACACCTTGCAAGAGTCAGGGGATCCAAAATATCATGGACTTAATTGCTAGGGGCCGAGAGGCCCATAGACTCTGAACACCTTCTGAATTTCTCTGTGCTCACGGGCTTAGTTAATGCATCAACAACATTCACCAAAGTTTCTACCTTTTCTAGCTTCAACTTGCCATCCTCAATCATATCTCTCACAAAATGATATTGTACATCAATGTGCTTGGTCTTGGCATGAAAAGTAGGGTTCTTCGCTAGGCAGATTGCACTCTGACTGTCACTCTAAATTGTCACTGCACCCTATTTGAACTCTATATCTGAACACAATCTCTTTAGCTAGATGGCTTCCTTATAGGCATGAGTAGCTACCATATATTCTGCCTCAGTAGTGGACAAAGCGACCACAGCCTGTCGCTTGCTCATCCAACTGATTGCACCACCGAATAATGTAAACACATATGCACTGGTGGATCTTCTTCTATCAACATCACCGGCCCAGTCTGAATCCACATAGCCTCAAATATATAAGGAATGCTCATTTCCTATTCCATGAAAACATATCGAGTACTCTGAAGTACCCCTCAAGTATCTGAAAACTCTTTTTACTGCATCCCAATGTGCTCTTCCTGGATTAGACATATAACGAGAAAGAACTCCCATTGCTTGGGCAATGTCCGGTCTTGTACAGGCCATAGCATACATCAAACTTCCAACAACACTCTGATATGGTACTCGACTCATCTCTTCCATCTCCAATGGGGATGTAGAACAATGTGAACTAGAAAGATTTGTTCCCATTGTAATAGGAACACTCAATGGTCTTGAATCCTGCATATTGAATCTTTTCAAAATAGTACCAACATACTTGCTCTGGCCTAGCCAAAGCTTTCTGTTTTGTCTATCTCTTACAATCTCCATTCCCAGAATGTGCCTAGCTGCACCAAGATCTTTCATTTCAAACTTTATCGAGAGCTGAGATTTTAACTCTACAATCAAACCTTTTCCTTTGCCAATAAACAACATGTCATCGACATACAGGGCAATGACCAAGAAACGATCACCATCAGATTTAAAATATATACAGTGATCAGATTTAGATCGCACAAGTCCCAAACTCAACACATATGTATCAAACTTCTGGTACCACATCCTAGGACTTTGTTTTAAACCATACAAGGATTTCTTCAACTTACAGACCAAATGACTTTTACCTTTCATCACATAGTGCTCTGGTTGTGTCATGTAAATTTCTTCCTCCAAATCTCCATGAAGGAAAGCTGTTTTCACATCCATTTGCTCGATCTCTAGATCATAGGCTGCTGCAATAGAAAGTAAAAATTTAATGGATGTCATTTTGGCTACTGGAGAAAAAATCTCACCATAATCTACTCCCTCAACCTGAGAGTAACCTTTTGCAACCAAACGTGCTTTATACTTCTCAATGCTTCCATCTGAACCCATCTTCTTCTTGAACACCCATTTACAACCAACAGACTTTCATCCTTCAGGCAATGGTACAAGGTCCCATGTTTCATTCCTCTTAAGAGCTGCCATTTCTTCATCCATGGCTATTTTCCAGGAATCTGAATCATTCATACCAAGAGCCTCTTCTACAGATCTCGGTTCATCAATGTTAGCATTCAATGCAAATATGCATCTCCAATCATCAGGAGAATACCCATACCTTTCAGGTGGTTTCCTTTGTCTAGTAGACCTTCGAGTAAGATCTAGTTCAGGTTCAGCTTCAGGTTCAGCTTCAGGTACCTCTTCTTCCTCTGATGATTCAGAACTCATAGAGCTCTCCTCAACTTCTTGTCTTTTTGAGGGCCTCGATTCAACTTTCTCCGGTGTAGCAGGTAGTTGAATCACATCTTTCTTTTGTTTTGTTTGTTTTGGCTGCACTGTAACAGAAGAAGGCTTAGTTTCTCTAAAAATAACACTTCTTGAATAAAATACCTTTTGTTCAACAGGATTCCAAAGCTTGTATCCTTTTACACCATAACTATATCCGATGAAAATACATTTAACAGCTTTGTTGTCCAATTTTGTCCGCTTCTCCTTTGGCACATGAGCATATGCTTCGCAACCGAACACTCTCAGATGTCTAAGTGAAGGCTTGTGGCCCGACCACACTTCCATTGGCTCTTATCAACAAGAGCTGATGTAGGAGACCTGTTTATCAGGTAGTAGGCAGTGGCTACAGCTTCAGCCCAAAACTTTTGTTCTAGTCCAGCTCCACTCAGCATACTCCTAGCCTTCTCCATCAAGGTCCTGTTCATTCTTTCTGCAACTCCATTCTGTTGTGAAGAATACAGAGTTGTCTTCTCTCTTTTAATACCACAATCTTTACAAAATGTGTCAAAATCATTGGAACAAAATTCACCACCATTATCAGTTCTCAAACATTTTATTTTCTTTCCAGTCTGCAACTCAACCATTGCTTTAAATTCTTTGAAACGATTGAAAACTTCAGTTTTACTCCTAAGGGAATAAACCCATGTTCTTCTACTGAAATCATCAATGAAAGAAACATAATAAATTGATCTACCAATAGAAGGAACATCAACTGGACCAAATACATCCGAATGGATTAGATCCAAAATACATGAAGACTTATGAGAACTCGAGTAAAACTAAATGCGGTTTTGTTTACCATAGATACAATGCTCACAAAAATCAAATTCAAGATTGCAATCATTCAACCCATCAACAAGGTTCTTATTTTTCAAGGTCCGTAGAACCTTCTGACCTATGTGGCCAAGTCTCTGGTGCCATAACATGGTCTTCTCTATAGGCAACTTTGATTCGGTAGATAGAGCACCCTTGGGTACCCAAAAACCACGACCATCTGTTGAAAGAGAAACCCTCTCCTTTTCCAACTGAGTAGTCTTTTTCACAATCTTATCAGAAGTACTATTGCACTCAACTGTGCATGCATCAAGCTGGTATAGTGTACCCAATCTGCTTCCTCTTGCTATCACCATAGCACCTCTTACCATTTTCACACCCGCTTCAGAAAACTGTACATGCACACCCGCATCTATTAGTTTGCTAACAAATAACAAATTCCTTGCTAGTCCCAGGATATGCAAGACACCATCAAATCTTCTAATTCTACCATCAGAAAATTTCACACGAATACTTCCACGACCAACAATATTAAGTACTGAGTTATCACCCAAATACACCTTACCACCATCAAAATTTTCATACTTACTAAACCAGTTTCTATTAGGAGTCATGTGGAAAGATGCACCTGAGTCTATTAACCATGCATTGTCACTTGCACGAGTGGCCAAGGCTGCAATAAAAGCATCTCCATCTTCCTTCTCGGACTCAGAATCAGAATCTTGCTTCTTCTTCTTTTTCTTCTTTTCTTCTTTACAATCCTTTCGGAAATGTCCGGGCTTTCCATAGTTCTAGTAGATTGCCTTGGACTTCGTAGGAGATTTTGATCTCCCCTTATTCTTGGACTTAGAATGGCCATGCTTCTTTTCATTCTTGCCTCTTTCTTTTGGTCTTCCTCGAACACTCAAAGCCTCTTTGGCATTCAGAGAGACCTTCCTTCTCATGTCTTCAGAAAGTAGAGAACCAACAACATCCTCCATCTTCAAGACGACTGCAGTGCTCCCTATGGCCATCACAAGGCTATCCCATGAGTCTGGCAACGAACATAGCAGGATTTGGCATCTTTCTTCTTCATCCATTGGCACCCCAATAGAGGTCAACTAAGTTACCAACATATTAAAGCTTTCCAGATGCTCAGAAATTCATCCACCTTCTTCCATTCTCAAAGAATACAATTTCTTCCTTAAGAAGATCTTGTTCACAAGTGATTTCGCTTGGTAGATCTCACTTAGCTTCTTCCAAAGCTTCTTTGCAGTAGATTCTTCGTGGACATTTATCAGAATAGAGTCTGCAAGACACAATCTGATGAGACCTTTAGCTTTTCTATCAGTCACATCATATTGTGCGGCTAAAGTCGGATCTACGGGCCTATGCTTATTCTCATCAATCGCATCCCATAGATCTCGATCAATCAACAGATCTTCCACCTTCAGCTTCCACATCTCAAAGTTTGTGCCAGAAAACTTCTCTACATCAATCCTCCCTGAAATGCTTGCCATCTTTTCAATCCTGCAACACAGAAATGAAAAACTCTGCACAAGCTTCCACTCAAACCTTGATTAGCTCAAAAAACCCTATACCCAACAAATAGAACCAAAACTGGCCAGGCTCTGATACCACTTGTAAGGAAGCAAAGGTGTGCGGAAACGCTTCCTACGCTAATCTTGAGAGGATGGTTATGCAATTTTCAACTTAAATATTACTAAGATATCAAGAAATGCACAATAAAGCATAAACAAAATAGCAATGAACACATAATAGAGTGATTACCGTGGGGAAACCCTTCTGGGAGAAAAACCCCACCCTCCAAAACTCGCACAATGTATTTATTTAATCAAGCTGATTACAATACACTTGCAATGCAAGTTCTTATAGGAGCGCATCACCACAACTCGAACTCAGAGAAACTCCTTCTAGCATCCAGTCTTGCAAAAAACTCAATGATCAAACTCCTCCCCAAGCCCTCCTTTTATAGTGATTTTACAACCTGGAAACCACTTGTGGTTTTACAAAACCATGGGCTTAACCACCATGCCACATGGTGCCCATTTTTGACATTTACATTTCCAAAATGGAAAAACAACCAGGTTAAAATAGTAATCCCGTCCATAATTTTGTCCCCTAGCTTAGACCCTCTTAAAAGTCACAAAATGAGTCATTAAGGCTCTAAAAATGACCCACCTATATTCTACTATGGACAAGACTCATTTTTAACAACTCACTAACCATTTTCCAATGCATAAACATGTGGAAAACTACCTCAAACAAATTTTGGAATTTTCCAGAAAAAGACTGCAAGGTTGAGACACATGTTTCTCAACAGCAATCACAGCATTCCATGAGACCATATTATTTCGAGAAATTCAGTAAAACTGTTCACGCACCTTGTCTGTGCTTCCACATTTTGATTGAATCTCTACCACAACGTTTCCAACTATGATCGCTGACAATTACCGGGGCTATGTTGTGCAACGCTGTAAAACTCCTCGAGCAGTATAAAACCATTCCATGACAACGGCAACATAAATGGGAATCATTAGGCGGGATTATGTTTGAATTCAAACATTAACGGTGCTGAACAAGAATAGATGGAACAAATTTGGGAGAAGGTATGGGCCCACACCAGCTACCTAAGCAGTCAAAGCTTAGTGTGTGGTAGTTAAGCCAGCCTTGCTAAAACAACATGATAATAAATTTAAATAGTTCATATATTCTGCAAACTCTTACATAATTTATTGACTTTATACATGTTCCACAAACAAAATAATAAGCTTAAATCCAACTGCAAACCAACTCTGTCATGCAGCGTGAAGCCAATAGCAATTACTGATTTAAAATGATCATTAAAATCATGGATTTTGAAAATTTTCATTTCTCACCGGTGCTAGGCAAGTCACTGAACGGAGAAAACGGAGTAATGGCTGGCAATTTCAGAATTTTAGCAAAGATGGCAGCACTTGTGTCATTTGCAAGCAACTTTCATACCACTACATTTGCAGGCAACTGAGTTCAATTATCTTTTCACTAAACCAGCAAAATCCCCAATTAATCTTAAAACCCCTTCTAGTTCTCTATCAAAAATTGCCTGTGATAATTTCTTTGCTAGGCTGCACCAAGGCGCGAGAAAGCCTCGAAGCAAAGAGCACGTCCCATATTTGCCCAAGGAAATCACATTAATGGGAAATTGATTTTGCCAAAAGATTAGGCGTCCATATTAGGAGGTGCCATGGAAGAGGCAGCATGGTACGTGGACTGTTTATACGGTGCATGCAAAATGTGTTTTCACCAGGGAAAAATAAGCAGTTTGGAATGCATGTGCAGAGAGACGGGTGGATGGAAATAGCAGGTAGTAGCAGCGGTGTTAGAATGAAAACCCCAAGACCTCCGTTTTCTCGCCCTCTCTTGGGTAGTCATGCGTTCTCTCATGTAAAAAACTGTGCACACTTCTGAACGCGTCTGTCAGCCGTCTGCAGTGTCCAGGACACGCGGCTAAAACATTTCCTATCCAAAATGCTTGTTCAATGATAGCACTTCACCCAAAGGAGGTGCAAGGATTTCGCTGATAGGAAATCAATTGTATCTCAAATATAGAGATGTATATTGTTAAGTATGTCAAATTTTTTTTGAAATATATTGATAAAGTAATTTATTTTCAAAAATAAATATTTGAAGTATTTAAAAAATATTTAAATTTAAAAAGAAAATGTAATATTCAAGTAAAAATGTTATATATATTTTGTCAATGCAATTCTTAGATATGTACAATCTTTTTGGTAACATTAAAAAAAAGTGTTCATATTACATATTTGGTCATATTGAATTAATTTTTTTTTTTACAAAGGTTTCAATTTTCAAGACTTGGAAGTTGATGAGTCTGTTTTCTAGTAGCAATATATATATATCAAGCAACAACGTGTAGAGCAACCTGCGCACCATGAAATTGTTAATAAGGATAATATAGTAAATACAACAAAATATATATTTTCTATATACAAGGACAAATTTGAAAGTATGTACCTTGACTCATTATAATGAGAGTTGATGTAGGCGAGACTCTTCATTTTTCTTGATAATTGTGTATGGATTTTTTTTCATTCTTGAATATCAATGGAAGGAGAATGGCGGTTCTATTCAAAGACCCTTTAATGATTTAACTCTAGATATAGCTGTAAAAGTTAGCATTTGTCTTTCTGTTTTACCTATACTAATTGTTTCTTTAGGGAGTGTTAGTCCTTGGGATTTATGTATGGTGATTGCCCATGCCATGGATAGTGATATTTGTCTATGATTACCTAGGGAGATTGGTGTTATAGGTATACTTTTTGGGTCATCTTGGTCCCAAGGTGGACCATGGTAATTATCAAATTGAACAACTACATACAAAGGTAGATCTGGGGGTTTTGAGCCATTTGTGTACACAATATGTAGTACCTCTCCAAGAGACCCATTGACAAGCCCTGATTGAATCCATAGGTTTGTTGTTAATAGTGTTACATTTGTTTTACACCTTGGATCTGTTAGATATTAGTTATGCTATAGTGTAGAGGAATAACTTTACTCAAATAGGGTAAGGATGTCCATGAAAGAAAATGTGACTAACATTGCATGTTATGTGCCTTCGTAGTTTCGCGACCTATGTGGCCAACACCTTCTCTAGCCATATGATACGGAAAATGCGACTAACATTGCATGTTATGCGCCCTCGCAATTTCGTGGCCTATGTGACCAACACCTTCTTTAGCCACGCGATACGATGAATGTGACTAACATTGTGTGTTATGTGCCTTCGCAATTTCCCGGCTTGTGTGGCCAACACCTTCTTTAGCCACGTGATACAACGAATACGACTAACATTGTGTGTTATGTGCCTTCATAGTTTCGCGGCTTATGTGGCCAACACCTTCTTTAGCCACGCGAATCGGCGATTTCGACTAACACATTGTGTTACGCGCTTTTGTTGTTTCGCGACCTACATGGCCAACACCTTCCTTAGCCATTCGATACGGCGAATGCGACTAACATTGCGTATTATGCACCTTCATAGTTTTGTGGTCTGTGTGGCCAACACCATCTTTAGCCATGTGATACATCGAATGCGACTAACATTGTGTGTTATGCACCTTTGCAGTTTCGCGGCTTGCATGGCCAAAACATTCTTTAGCCGTGCGAATGGACAGTTGCTATAACTCCCTACTCATCCATCTCACCCAAAAACACTTATGTTTCTTTAACTATATCATGCTTGAAAAGACTATTGATGATTGTATGAGAATGTCAACTATATTAGCAGTAAACCATAAAGTAAATGGAAACTATTAGAATAGAGAAAATAGTGTTTTATGGTTTCAAGATGAAAAGACTCGTATGATTTTCATATATAATACAATATTTAATAAACTTTAAACTTCATCATACAACATAAAAAATTATAATCATTCAGTTTTCTAAAGAAGAGCAGGAACAAACAATGTTTAATAACGACCACATCTCAATTCTAAAATTTTCTTGGTTTCAACAGGCTAAATATTTTTTGCACTTTTAAAAGTTGTGAATTATGGGCTTGTGAGTTGACATTTTGTATTGACAAAAGAAAGACATGGACTGCATCGAGGTCAAAGGTATGTTTTCCAAACATTTCAAATATTCATTTTATACTTTCAGTTATTCACAAGCTCTAGGTCATTATGTCATTGCTAATAAAATGTTTGGCAGTAGTTTTGGATGTGCAATTTCCATTGCCAATTAACTTTTATGGTCACTGTTTATGAAAAACTCTCTTCTCAGAACCGTACTTTAAATTAAATAAAAGTTGAAAATTTAATCAACTTTTCTTGTAATAAACAATCTACTTTCTCTGCTCGATATTGGTGTGTGGGGGAGAAAGCGTACATGTAACCATTCTAAACCATACTTTTAATCTCCAATGCAACTAAACCAAACTTACTCTGTAAAGTTTTTGCATCTTCTATTCCTCGTACTTGGAGATTCCCAAACACTTTTTCAGTAAGCTATTCATTTGAACACTTGTATTGTTCTACAACTTGCTTAGATGTCTTTAGTGATTTTGCACTTTAAACATTTATGAGCTTTCACCTACGAGATAAAGTGTCTAGGCTCTTTGTGAAGATTTGAATTCCTAAAGGATTTTTGAAGCCTTGTTATGGGAAGTATCATTTTCCCTAGAATGACTCCTGCACCATTATCTCCTTTTTCTCTTCTTCTCAAACTGTACAAGACAGAGAAAACAGTATACATGTTGGAGGAAAACTTATGTGAAAAGCAATAAACTTCCACATTTCTACAAGGTGCAAGTCTTGTCCATAGACATTCCAATTGAACATAAGCAATCCACAACCAATTTTGTAGTACTGGGCAAGAACTGCACTGCCCTACAACCCTTGTTAGTGATGGGGGCAAGGATAAGATCAGGCACTAGACACTTTTCAAAGGATAAAAGTGCTCATAAAATAGAAATTGTGTCGGTCGTTCATAATTCACGCGAAGAAGGAAAAATACAGAAGTTTGTGTTAAAAGGATACTAAGAGAAAGTGGATGGAGGGATGAAGGAAGCCCAAAGCCCTGACAAAATTGAAGTGTAATATGCTATAGAAAATTCTCCACTTTAAACTCTCATCTAACCCATTAGGTTTGGTTCACTATTTAGGAATTGAAAAACTCCTTAAAATAATGTGCTCAGTGAGCAAGAAATCAAATGCCAAAACGAGCATCAGAAATGACACACAACCACATAAGACAAAAGAGTTTTATTTTCATATTGTAATTATCGAGGCAACGCGAGTGAATATGGAAGGGCGTCAGGAAAGAAGAATTTAGAAACAATGAAAAATCTAAGGGACACACATGGAAAGTACCGCACCAATAGTAGAGTGGTAAGACACCAAGCATATATGAAAGAAGAGATTTAAAAATTGAAAGGCAAGCATATAGGGAAAGTACCTCACCAATAGCAGAGTGGTGAGTAAGACACCAAGAAGAAATAGAGATTTTGGGTGCAACTAATGAAAGAGAAAGAGAAGGATTTAGGGGCAAATAGCTTTGTCCATAAGTAAGAAAAAGATACGATTAGAAGCTAAACCAACACATAAAAGTTAGTACAAGAATAAAGAAAAGATTGCAGAGCATGTGTATGAGTGCACAAGAAGAAGTGAAATTAGTTTGCAGATTTAAAAGAAAAGATTACAAAACAAAAGATTGGGGTGGCTTAGAGTTAAGTTGTTGTATTAATCTTTTGTGTAGTAATAGTTTATTTGGATTTGAATTTTCTCTATAAATAAGTGAAAAGAACAGATTCCAAATGGAATAGAGGCATAGTAGAATTAAAATGGGGAGCGTATGATTTGGCTTTGAGATGATCAGTTGCATAAGTCTAAATAATTGGGCCACCTCAAAATAAGGATTCTGAACCACTTGTTTTTTTTTCCTATTTTGGTGGGTAGGTGCGTGGGCATGTTGAACGGTTTTTTTAAAAAATCGTAGAGGGAAATCTAGAATTGTAGAAGGTTGTTGCATCATAAGTAACAAATATGGATTTAACATAATGTCTCCTAAAATTATTACAATAGGGAGGGGAGACATGAACGACTGAGTGAAGGTAGAGTATAAAACAATTATTATTTTATTGTTTACCAATGAAATTTAAATATTTGAATACAAAGCAATTCTGAAAGTCAATTTCCTGTTAGTTTAATTTCATATATTGTTTGAAGAGTACTCACTGTTGATATTTGTGTGGTCTTTAATCCGTCAAACCAGTGTGCTGCAAGTGCTAGATGAATATTTGTTTGGAAATACATTGTATATACAAACTGATGTATTTATAGAGTCTGCAGGCCACCGACACATTCCAAGGCGGCTATGTAGTACAGTATCTTAGAAGAGATCAAACAAGATCAAATTTTAATTCAATAAGATATTGCAAACCAAATTTTTTACCTGATATGCATTTATTTCTCCATTTAAAGAGAGTCTAGTTTTGTGGCGTGAGACAAGTTTTGGAGTGAAACCTCACGCTATATAGCCTATCGGCTAATAATAATAATGTCTTTCATAGTCCACAATGCTAACCATCTATGTATGGGTTTATAGATGGGTTAGAGCAGTATGAAACTACCTCGTACTCCTTGCGGGAGGTACTTAACTGCACTACAAACTAGGCGTACATACCTTACTCTCTTGTTGTGGGGTTTAAAATTCTGATAATTAATATATAAATATAATATAATAACTATTATGCCAATATAATTATATAATTTATTATGTTAATATAATTATCTATTATTATTTATTATAGAATATTTTTGAAACTGCTAAAATACTCTTAAAAAATATATAACAATACATTTTTCACCTTTATATAAAAACATATTTTACAACTCCCACTATATTTTACAGTTTTCAGCATATTTATGCTCCTCTAAGAAAACATTTGGCACCAAGACAATCCTTTACCATGAAATTGAAATGGCACTTCTTTACACCCACAGCTGCAGATTCCCTATATTAAAATTTAAGAATAAAACAATTGTGAGGCCACCATGATTACTTGTGGGCAAGAATATATTTCGGCAATAATTTAAACTGAGAAAGTAATTGGCATATCTTTATCTATGTTGTTGAAAAAACGTGAGTGTTTAAAATATATAAATATACCAAACTCACAGATATATTTTGTGGCAATCTGTATGTGCTCGCAAATAGATATGCCATTAGATCCCAAACTAAATGATTTGGACTATTGATTATTTTCAAAAACTAGCCTTACGATGATATGTGTAAAGCCCACTAGTATTAAAGCCTTGTGTAGTGAGGTGTAAATTAAAGTTGATATTGTTGAGAGCGTTCAAAATATTTTGGGCCATCACTATGGAATTTTATCTGCCTATTGAAGTACCAGTACATACCCATGTTTTTCAGCAAATGTTTAGAAGTACAAAAATATATCAGCAATTTTGGCTCTTGTATTCTATGGCATTAGTTATATGCCAAGAGAAGATTATTTTCCATGGGTTGTGGTATTTGCAGCAGAGCTTGGGTTTGCCTTCACTTGGGCATTAGAGCATGCCTTCAGATGGCGACCTGTGAGTCGAGTAACTTTCCCAGATAGGCTTTCTAAGAGGTAAGGATCATTTTCTTTATAAAGATTGGTAACTATTCCATTCTGATAGTCAGGTTAGAATATAGAAAGCTACTACTACAGTGCGCAATGTTTCTTTTTCTTACATGTAAAACTAAGTGTAGATTCACTATTGTTTGTAAATGGGTAGGTTTGAAAATGACCTACCACCTGTTGATATATTCATTTGTATTGGTGATCCAATTAGAGAACGTCCAATAATTGTTGTGAATACCTTACTGTCTGCTCTGGCTCATGATTATCCCACAGAAAAACTGTCATGTTATGTGTCATAATGGGGTATCTGTTCTCACCTTCTACGCTCTCTTTGAAGCCTCGGTTTTTGCAAAGATTTGGGTTCCTTTCTGCCATAAATATTCGATCCAACAAAGGTGTCCAGATGCATACTTTTCAGAAAGTGATGCTCACCAAAATAAGAGTTTGTTGTTTGCAGCTGAGTGGGAAAGGCTCAAGGTAAGATGAGGTAGTAGATTCATGACTTGTGTTAAAATACAAGTGGGATATGTAATTTGAGTTTATTAACATGTTTTTATCTTTATTGTGAAAGCTTTTAAAGTAATTGTGTTAAATTTTTTAATTCATATTTTTTAGATGTGGTTGAGTCATTTTGGATTGAGTCATCATGGATTCTCATTTAGTGTGTGACGTTAGGCGATACATTAGTAAGCGTTCCAGGAGGCGCAATTTTTTTTGAGACATTATAAATAGGAATTTCGACATGTGTTATACACTAGTTGTGGGAGTCATACTTACTATATTTAGTACATTGTCTGCAATTAGGACTTTGCAACTGGGTTGTTTTATTCTGGTCGAAATCATGTTTTCATGTACAGTTTCTTTGTGATTCCTAAAAATCAATACAAAAGGTAATTTATCGCTAATTTTTTATTGGTATATTTTTACCAAGTTTTTTCACATAAAATCTATATTATGTACTATTGTTCTTCTCTGCAATTTTCTGTACCATTTATTTTTACTTACAATAATAATATTTAATATATAGGTTTAAAAGAAAACAAATAATCTCATAGATCATCAAATTTTTATTCTAATTATGTTTTTGCTTTGTTTTGCTCTTGCTAGACAATGTACGAGGAGATGAAGCATCGTATAAATAACACTATGGAGAGAGGCATTGTTTCAGAAGTCATGTGCATTCAGCATGACGGCTTTAGAGAATGGAGTTCAAGAATCACTTTGAGAGACCATCATAGTATAGTTCAGGTCACTAAAATCATGCCAAGTTTCACAGTAAAGTTCATGTAACTCAATATAATTACATTCTTCATCAGTTGTACTTATATGAGATCTCTATTCTCACTTTGAAACTACAACTATTCATTGTCTTTATGCCTTCAATTTTATCCTTTTATAATATAATAATATCAAATATATTTTAATCAAGTTTAGGTTCTTTCAAAATATTATTGTATAAACAGGCACTATAGTCTGGGAAATTTGGAAGGAGAGGAACCACAGGTTATTTGATGACAAATCCAAAAGGTTAGAATCAATCCTAAATTCAATTGAATCGGTTATAGTGGATACAATCAATTGCAAAATAGTTTTCTCTTTGGAACCGCCTAAAGTCTTCTCCTCATGGGATGAAAGCATTAGAAATAATTGGCATGGAATCAGGATTCCTTCTTCTTTTGGGCAAAAAAACAACTCCAGGAAGGCTGCTACTTGGTCCCCTCCAAATCCTAGCTGGCTAAAACTAAATTTTGATGGAAATTCTAGAGGCAATCCAGGGCCTTCTGGCATAGGATATGCAATCAGAGATCACACAGGATCAATTATAGGGAAAATGGCAAAGCCGATTCCACTGAACACTAATAACATAGCAGAATTCAAAGCATTGCAGCTTGGATTGATAGACTGCATAAAGCATGGTTTAAAAAACATTTCAGTGGAGGGCGATTCAGAGATAGCAATAAATGCAATCAAGGAGAAAAAACTCCAAATTGAAGATTGCAAGGAATTTTAGACAATATAATAGAAAACTTGGATAGAATTGAGCAATATGAAGCTAAGCATATATATAGAGAAGCAAATTTAGAGGTAGATTCCCTCTCAAAAATCACAGCCCAATGAACCTTCATTTATTGGTGGGATCAGGTAACCTAGCCTCCTGGCTTAGCAAATCAGGTTAATCAGCAGGAAAATGCCCCTAAAGTCCATCAAGCTTAATGCAAGAGACAAAATTTAGAGAGGCAAGAAAGTTAATAAAAAATGCTTCCAATTCCAGACCAAACATTTAAAGTTCTTCTTTGGCAGTCTAGCGAAAACAGCTAGTTCTCTTTTAAATTTCAAACTTCACTTTCCCTTGGGCAGAGTGGGCCCAGACCTAGTGATGTCATCTAAAATGCATTTCTTGAGCTAAGCCTTATCAAAATCGCTTCTCGAGACCTAGCTGGCAAAGTTGTCAAATCAAATTATGGTTTGCGTAGCCCGAAAGGTAGATTTGGCATGTCAGGGACAAATATCCTCTGCCACCTTAGCTGGCGAATTAAATGCAATTCTGCCCCTCATAATCTGGTGTTAAAGAGAGTGCCCAATTATTTCTCCTCAATATTTGTTGGAAGTCATTATCATCCTTTCTTGTCATTTTCATTCCAAAGCTTTGTTTGTTTCATTCCCTTTCTGGTCTGATAGCCCTTCAATTGCTAATCATGTCGAAAGAAGCCTCCATTTGGGTTTATTATGAGTGTCTACCCAAGGCCCATCTCCTGTTTTGGTGCAGACACTCCAATTACCCTCTTCGCCTCAACGTGCCAAGTCTCTTTCAGAAAGGTAATAGACCTGAGACTAAAGTGCCTCCTTCATTCAGAATTCTCTGTTATATTGGCATTCAAAATGATTCTAGGTAGTGGGCACTTGAACAGGGAGGAGTATCCCTGCGATAACACTAGCATTTCCTCCAGGTTCGTAGCTTCTCTGACGGATTTAAAACTAGCAAAGCAAGCAGTATGGAGTCTCACAAAGAAGTTATTCCCAGAAGAGATTCTCCAGGAGTTTCAAGAAATTCTAAACAAGGCTATCCATGATTCAGGGGCTCCTCATCCAGGCGATAGAATTCTATTTAATGCCCATGGCAAGCTTATCAACTACTACCCTTTCTTGCTAGACCTAAAAGGAAAGGATTTGGATAGACACAGGGTGTTTGCCGGAGTAGGTCTCGGATACCTTAAATGGTGGTTCTTGGGGGAAAGCTTGGAAGACCAGGGTAGGGAGGATGATCTTCTCCAATTTGCAAAACTTAATGGTCTACTACCTATGAAAGCAAAAGATGAGAGACCCCAGGCTGAGTAGATTTGCAGGGGTGGTGCTAGAAGAGGTCGCCGTGGGTCTGGTCATGGTTGTGGCCATCCTCTGAGCAGAGGCCATGGGATAGTGAGAAATGCTACTTCTCAACCTGAAATCTCCAATGAAACTGCGAGATAGGTTTCTAATTGAGCTCTGTTTAAAGATACTTACTATTTTTTTCAGACTCTCGTAAGATAAACTTTGGCTCTATTTAGTAAAATCTATTAATTTGGTAGTAGAGAATCTGCCACTCAGAATTTTTATAGTTTTTTTCTTTAATGATCTTAGACTGTATGATAGATTTTAGAAGGATACAATATGTTGGTTATGCTCTGCTTGTCTAGTTGCTCTCCTCGAATTTTGAGAAGGCCTATAGATACTTCCAACAAGCTTTTTGATAATTTATCAACTAGGTATATCAATACTATAATTAAGCATAACTAATACAAATCTGGCTCTGCCTTTACAGATAAAAAAAAAACATAAAGACTATATTATTCCAACATCATTTGTTCACATAAAAATTGGTTCAAGTATACATCATCTATATAAAACATGGCTAGCTTTCACTTCCATTACATATAGAGAGATAGTTATCTCTTATACACTTCACAAATACACATGGGAGTTATCTTAAGAATACATTACTTCTACACAAACTAACTAGCTAATACCTACATCAAAAGTACTCATTATGATTAGCTTAAACATACATTACATATACACAATAAAAATAACTTACATACATATATGTAAAATGTAAGTTTTATATATATATATATATAATACAATAATTCATTGTTTGTCATTGTATTTTGATATATATGTACATAATAAGACATGAAATTTCTGAGTGTCACTATAAAAATCCTCTCAACATATTCATCATTTAATTTTATTATATTATAATAAAAAGACCATAAACTATAAACTAAAATATCGATGAAAAGATAGTTTCTTCCATATTTTTCAATTATCTTTTTTACAGATTCTTAAAACCTTATGTACTCATAAAAACGCTTGTTTGTTCTCCAGGTTGGCATAATATATGGATGTGCAGTGGAGGATGCTTTAACTGCATTTACAATACATTGCAGAGGTTGGAAGTCTGCTTACTGCACTCCACAAAGAAATGCCTTTCAGGGGCGTGCACCTGCTAATTTGAATGATACTCCGATTCAACATAAGAGATTGACTGCAGGTCTATTCGAATTTTTTGTGAGCAAGTTCTGCCCATTTGTGTATGGGATTGGTCGTGTTAGTATAACACTCAGAATGTGTTATGGCTATTACTGTTTATGGGCTATGTCCTGCCTGCATATACTCTCTTATGGCTTGTTTCCGGCCCTATCTACCCTCTGCGCCATATCAGTATTCCCTCAGGTACTCAACGCTTGTTGTAAAATAGTTAATACCTCATTATTTATGTAGACTTCAGTTTTTGCAGGTAAATAGTGGGCACGTTGACTATAAGATGTTCATTATTTATGTGAAACCCAATTGGATACATAAATAACCCACATTGAACATAACATAGAGGTTGCTTGAACCCTTCCTCTTTGGGCTTATGTAGGTTACTCCTGCATATTTGTCTTAAACGTTGTTATGTTTTCTGGCAGATTTCAAGTCCATGGTTTCTGCTCTTTGGGTTTCTATCACTATCTGCATATGCATACAATATAGTTGAATTTGTGCTGGCTGGAGGTTCAGTGAAAAGTTGGTGGAATGAGCATAGGATGTGGGCAATAAAGGGGACCTCATCGTATCCATTTGCAATAATTCAAGTGCTTTGCAAATTGATGGGTATTTCTGAAGTGGGTTTCGAGGTGACAAGCAAAGTGTTAGACGTGAAGCAGACAAAAGATACAGGGAAGAAATCTTTGAATTTGGAGTGGCCTCAGTAATGTTTATTCCTCCTGCAACTATCACAATTATCAACGTCATATCACTGTTGAGTGGAATGACACAATTTGTAAAACGTGGGTATCCAGCAGTTGAGGGTATGTTTGTGCAGCTCATGTTATCAAGTTTTATAGTGATAATTGGATTTTTTATTGATCTGAATTATGGATTCGGATGATAACACCTGAGTGAGAACCTGCGGTATTGTAAATTCTGTTTACAAGAACCAGAAATCATAGAATTGAAGCAAGCCAAAAAGTGATCTATTCCATTCAAAAATCCAAAATATAGTAGTTCATGAGATTCCAAGGGTCACAAGAACCTCTTGAGAATCGAAGTCCAACAGTCACATTTATTCATTACATAATAAAATCTAAAAACTATGAAATTTAAAAAAAACTGTATAAAATTTTATCCTAACTTCAACTAGACATAACTTTCTGCACAAGACTCGAAATTACGAGCCGTTGATCTTGTTGGAAAGGTCTCCAAGAGATGTAGATGAGAATTTGAAATCATCGGTTGCAGGGGCTAAAAATGCCCTTGGAAAGCAATGGGCCCCATTGCATCAACACTTTGAATGAGATGAGGAAAACGCTCTTGAAGCTTCTCTCTGGTAAACAACTTTCCTTGTTGAGCAGTCTGCCCTGCTCGAACCACTTTGTACAAGTAAATCTGCTGCTGTTTGAGTGTATTCACCATGGTGTCCACAATCTGATCGCATTGGAATGGGGTCGCTACATTTGGATTTAATTCTGTAGTGGAGATTGTTTTTGCCACATCTGCAACATCTAAAAGTGGAGGAAAATATGGCTTCAAGAGTTCCACATTGAAGACTGGATGAAGACCCAGAAATGGAGGTAAATTAAGCTCAAAAGCATTATCACCAACTTGCTTGATGATGGTGTATGGCCCATAACGCAGAGGAAGAAGCTTCCTATTGGCACCCTGCAATTGTTCCTTCTAGATATGCAACCACACCTTGTCCCCGACTTGGAAATTATGAGGAGTACGATGCTCATCATGTCTCTCCTTATACTTCTTATTGGTGTGTTCCAAAATTTCATGAACTTGTTGTTGTAGATGATGAATTCTATCGATGAATTGGGCTACCTTATCTTCCTCCTTACCAACATGTGGAACCAGATCAGGTTGAATAAGTGGTATGACACTGTCCATGGGTGCAAGTGGCCGATAACCAAGGCAAACCTCAAATGGGCTGTGGCCAGTTGAACTGTGAATTGCCCTGTTGTAGCTATGCTGAACATA
This sequence comes from Cryptomeria japonica, assembly GCF_030272615.1. Lineage (NCBI taxonomy): Eukaryota > Viridiplantae > Streptophyta > Pinopsida > Cupressales > Cupressaceae > Cryptomeria > Cryptomeria japonica. The sequence continues at coordinate 169,525 of NW_026729066.1, read as the reverse complement.
TGGAAGACTTTCATCCCATGTGCGGGGATGTTTTGAGTGGTACATTCGTAGGATGTGTATGATCATCCAATTCACTACATCTATTTGGGCATCTATTTGAGGGTGGAAAGCAATAGACTTTGTCAATTTTGTGTCCATCTTTTTCCACAGTGTAGACCGAACTTACTAAGAAACTTGTTGTCTCTATCCGAGATAATGGTATTCGACAGACCAAAATGAACCCAAATGCATTCAAAGAATAGCTTTGCAGTGTCCTTTGCAGAAATGGTTTTTTTACATGCCACTATTACTGTCATTTTCGAGAATCTATCTACCACAACATACACACAATCATGGCCTCTTTTGGTGGTAGGAAGACTAGACATAAAGTCCATAGAAACTGAGTGCCAAGGTTTTTCAGGAACAGGAAGTGGTGAGTACAACCCAAGTTTACGATTGGCAGGCTTAGCAATAGCACATGCGGTACAGGCTTAAATATATGAAATAATATCATTCTGTAATTTTGGCCAATAGAAATACTTCTGAAGTATAGTAGTAGTCTTACCTATACCAAAGTGACCAGCAACCTTACTATAGTGAGCTTCCCATATCAACTTTTTGCGTTCTACATTGGGCACACAGATTTGGCCAAGGTGACAAAGCATTCCATCTTGCAAATAGAAATCATTTGTTTGCTGTCCCTTCACTAATTGATTATAAAGATCTGCAAATTTAACATCGTTCTCATACAAGCAAGCCCAGGCTTCAGTTTGATGACCGCATGAGTTCAAAACCATACTTATGGCTGCAATTGGAGGCCTGCTCAAACAGTCTGCTACTTTGTTAGTACTTCCCTTCTTGTGGTGAATATTGAGGTGAAATTGTTGGAGATATGCTGACCATCGTTGATGTCGATCATTCTGCAACTTCCTTTGTGTTTGCAAAAATTGAAGGGCTTTGTGATCTATGTGGATGACAGTGTCCTTACCTAGAATGTAATGTTTCCACTGCTTACAGGCTTGAAAAATAGCATACAGTTCCTTGTCATAAGTAGCATATCGACACACTGTATCAGAAAAGGTCTGACTATGATATGCAACTGGATGACCATGTTGCATGAGGACTGCCCCTAGAGCATATTTTGATGCATTTGTTTGTATTTCAAATGACTGTTGTAGGTCAGGAAGAGATAAAACTAGTGTAGAACATAACCTTCATTTTAGCCCCTCGAATGCTTCTTGTTGAGCACTTGTCCATTTAAACTTTGCTTGTGTCCCCCCCTTAGTGACTGATAGATGATGTGTAGCGGCGAGAGTTGAACTCACACGGTATCAGTTGATAACCATTTTCAATCACCACAATGGTGGAGTGCTCGCCATTGTGGTGATTACGAGGATAGACAAAGGATGGATGCCTACTTCAATTACAATGTCCTCCATTATGGTGGCGGCGGTTGCATGTTCTGTAGCATTAAAAATTACTATCTACTGAAAGAAGTTTGTACGCACTCTATGGAATCTGTCATGGTCTCTGTACTGAAGTCCAAATGTAAATATTGTAGTTACTTTGGCCAAGTTTTAAGAATAGAACAAGTTTAATGGCTTGAGAGCAAATGATTAAAGGGTTGAATTATTATTCCTCAAACTAATACTAAATGTAGAATTTTAAGTGTTCATTCTTGGCGTTTCATCATTCAGTAAGAGTATTTAAGTTCTTATTTTTAAGGAAATAATTATTGATTATATATAATATTTTTTAAGTTATTACTTTTTCTTATGCAGAAGGTGTTATCTACTATATATGTTTTAGGACAAAGAAATATTTATTATATTCTATCAATATGTTTTATTATTAATTTTGATTATATATATATATATATATATATGGGTTTGTGTATGTGGACATTTATGTCTATGTATATATGTATATATGTATATGCATATGTGTGCATATGTGCATAATATTTTGCTTGTTTTCTTTTGATATATTGTATTGGGTTTTATCTCCAGTCTTGTTATTCTTTATGAATATTTATGAACAATAATAATAATTTCAATTTCAATTATCTCAATGGACTTTTATATTTAATGAATTCTCTAAGTAAATTAATATATATACCACATATATATGAAAGACAATATCATTCAAATACTTTAAAAATTTTACATATTCAATATGGATTGAATATGAATTATAACAAAGAGCTATTTTTAGTGTCATAAGAATTGAAATAATATTTTTGGTTCGTTGTGTCTACAAGATGATTAAATGTTAGGATTAGCAAATTATTCACTTGCAATCCTATGCCTTTGTTGTTCTCTCCAAACACCCTTCCAGAGGGCATGATTTCAAATCCAAAGATCTATGTTAGTCATTTAAAATAAAAATATAAAAAGATCTTGACGAGTTAAATATTATTAAAACCATCAAAACCCCTATAAAAAGCAGTAAAGTTATCTCCAAAATTTCATAGTGTGATACCTAAAGGAAATAGAAAGGGTAAGAGATGAAAATCCTTAAGGAGTCTAGATATTTAGGCTATAAATAAAGGTGGATGTATAGGATAATTAATGTAATGCTATTGAATATAGAAGTTCAATAGTGTGTTATTTTGAGAGGAGTGGAGGATCTTTCCATAATAGGTAGGATCCACGATAATTAATGGTGCTTGAAATAATGGTATTTTATATAGATTATAAAATAAAGAGATCAAATTTGAAGATTTACTAACACTTGTAAATTTTGAATGTAACAATAATTCTACATTTAAAACTATGATAACTACTAAACAATTAAAGATATGATTATTTATAGAATAAAATTAAATATATACAAGACACCATATAATTTTCTTGAACATATACAATATAGAATTGAGCTCAATCTTTGTTTAAATTGAAATATAATTAAAATAGAGATAAAATATACTAAAAAATATTATGATCTTAAAATCCGTTTAAATTGAAATATAATAAAAATAAACATAAAATATACTCATTTTTTAATGATGGAATCATAAGTGTCAATTAATGAATCATAAAAGTCAATTAATAAAGTCATTTGTTTGAGTATTTTTAAATATCCAAGTGATGATGGCTAGATTTCATTTGGCAATGAAAATGAAAATGAAAAGAAAGAAATCAATTATTTAGCAAACACATGGTAGAAAGATGATACGCTTGGAAAGTAATTAATATTTGTTGAAAACAATTTTTAAATTGAAATATAATAAAAATAAATATAAAATATATTCATTTTTTTAATGATGGAATCATAAGTGTCAATTAATGAATCATAAAAGTCAATTAATGAAGTCATTTGTTTGAGTATTTCTGAATATCCAAGTGATGATGGCTAGATTTCATTTGGCAATGAAAATGAAAATGAAGAGAAATAAATCAAGTATTTAGCAAACACATGGTAGAAGAATGATACGCTTGGAAAGTAATTAATATTTGTTGAAAACAATTTTAAATTTTAAGGAATAGAATGATTTCTTTATTCACATGTTTGTACCCACTTTATCTATTGATTAGATAGACTATCCTTTCTATAATATTTGTCGTAGATTTCTTTTAGTTCTCAAATGTAGTTCTATCCTATAGTCAACCTATGAGTGAGAAAGATGCTATATTTATTTTTAGTTATAGCATTTTACCAAATTTTCAAACTGTGGGGAATTATAATATACTTAAAATAAATAGAAATTTTATAAAAAATTCTAATGAATCCAACGTAAATTTTATCATTTATATTTCATAAACAAATATATTTGTTTATAAGTGTAGAAAAGTGATATTAATTTCAAGTTTAATTTTTTTTGGCTTTACAATTTATTGAATTACTCTAAGAGATTGGCTATTTTGGTATAATTAAAAATGTCATCTTGATGTAATTTTTTCTCCTTAGCATTATAGCTTATTTAATTATGTTGAGAGATTGATAATTTATTTTAACAATTTCACATCCAGTTTGTTAAGGTCACCAATTTATGACTCTACACTAGGAATTGATATCATGGATTGATCACTATCATTGAAAATTGAAGATTTAATATTTGGAAGTTTATTAGCACCTATGACTTTTGATGCAATAAAAAATCTACATGTGGTATTAAAGTGTTGACCCATGTTTTATTTACATAAGTTACATAGTGTAATATCCTCCCTTAGGTCACCACAATTTTTTTTTAAACATCGATTATCAACTTAATCAACCAAGCATCTTTTATCTCAATTAGAAATGTTGATTTTAATATTATTCCAATCACCATAGTGGAAAAAACTCATTGACACAATATATTAATATACTTAAGATTGAAGTATTAGCCTTCCACGACCAAGGTCATCCATCGGCCCAAACTTTAACCTTGAAGATTCATGCTTAATGACCCAACCTACTTATCCTCTCGTGGAAAGTTAGAGGTTCTCAGTTTGCACCTAGGAGACTACTCTCTCCTCTTGATGAGATCTTGATCTCTCTATAATACTAACAATTAATTTAGCGAACCTATTATCTTATCCTCATTGTAAGGAGAGATACACATTTCCATCAAGTGTTAGTTCCATAACCAAGAGTACCTGATAATTGGTGTTCAAGGTGGACATATACAACACAAGGGCCATATCACATCTCCTACACTTAGTGATTATCACAATCACGTGTACACAAGGAAATATTTCCTAGAAATTAAAAGTTTACATGATGGCTACCTCCAACATACATCACATACCTAATGAGAAGCTCACACATACATCACATAAATATTAGTGATTTTCTCATATAGGCATTACAGATGACGGTGACTGTCTCAAATATATACATCACAAGATATAAGTGATTGGCTCACTTACAAGCTTCACAGATAAGTGACTAGTTCATAATCATGCATCACAAGTTAATAGTGATTGGCTCTTGTACATGCAACAATAGATAATAGTGATTGACTCAAGTATAAACACCACACATAATAGCGACTAGCTCATATAGGCATTGCAGAAACAACATGTCTGACTCATCCTCAATGGATAACTCTTTCATGTCCATAGTGCATCCTAGATAGAGAAGGAATGTCGGTGCACTGCGCACTACACCATGGGTCCCATTCTTCTCCCTAGTCATTTGCAACAATGGATTTGGGTAGAGGATTTAGTGCATCCCATACTACATCGTGGGTCCATCCTCAATCCAACAGGGTCAAGTATACCATCAACAACCGGGAAGAGGATTCGGTGCATCCCATACTACACTGCGAGAACATCCTCAGTCCCAAGGATTCCGGCAAGCAGTGAACCAACGTAGCCCACTGGATTCCAACTTCAATCACTTATAGGCCATTGACGACAAGTCTGTCCAACTAGGAAGAAGTAGCTTCTAACATATACCTCATAGTGACCTTAGAGATATTGTCAGTTATCTTCTTCACAATCTCGGGTTACACCTGGCATTGATCACCCCCATGCTAGGTGACTGCTAGTGAATCCTCTTGATACAATGGTTAGCTCCGGTTACCGCTACCCGCATGGTAAGGAAACTACCCATGCAACCATTACCATATCAAATCTCGGATAGCCCTTAGCAATCCTTCACCTCCGTGAACCCGATGAGTGCTGGTTAATCCAACATTACAATAGTAGCTCTAGCCTCCTCCATTGGCATAGTCCAATGACTCGACTTGCTCAATGTTACCATATCATGTCCAGGGTAGTCTAGGAAACATCAACTTCGTGAACGAAGTGATTCTCTACTAATCCCTTGCAATAGCCTAGACATCGATCATTGGAACGGTTCAACGATTGCTTATCTCTGCATAAATATCCCAGTGGTTAACTCTTGTGGGGTTCATACACATCAAGACTCACAATACGAGACAAATAGATAAGTTCAACACAATCAAGCAATTGAGGAGCCTATAACTGTAGGTTTTAACTTCACAAGAACATGATACAATTATAAAGAACCAACAAAAATGGCCTCATCTTATCCTATTACCTTAAGCCATTACTGACTATATGGTAGTCAACCCATGTTCACTTCCTTGAACTTGTTGTTCGATGGCTCATTACATAATATTGCGCATATTTGATTTTCTTAAATCCTTCATAATATTTTAATGCCTAATCGGCCTTATCTAAAGTGTACTAGGGAGGTAGGGTCAAAACATTAGGAACAACTATGTACCTTAGAGTTATTCCCCCCCTAGACCCTACCCCTACGGACTTGAGGTCACAGGGGAATCCTTCACCCAAGGACCACCTACGTTCCCGCTTGCAAATGGGTCAAAGTCACATATAGTTCTCCTTGCAAGGTCTCTCAAAAGACACCTACACTCATGTCCCCAAGGTTTCATCATATCAGCTTTCAAGCTAGGCCTTCTACTCAACACAAATTACCTTGGTTCACAGAAACTCACCAGAAAGCATTACCAATCAAAGTTCACCTAATAGGTTTAGTCTAAAAGTTTTTATACCCGAAAGGGCTCAATATATATATACATACATATATATATATATATATACATATATACATACATACACATATATATATATATACATATATATATATACATACATATAATATATACATATATATACACATACATTTATATATATACACATACATATATACACACACACACTTATATATGTATATATATATATATGTATCGATATATATATATATATATATATATATATATATATATATGTATGTATGTATATGTATATGTATGTATGTATATGTATATGTATGTACATATATATGTATATGTATGTATATGTATATGTATGTATATATATGTGTGTATGTGTGTATATGTATGTATATGTATGTGTGTGTATATATATATGTATATGTATGTATATATGTGTGTGTATGTGTGTATATGTATGTACATGTATGTGTGTATATATATATATGTGCATATATATATACACACATACATATACATACATATACACACATACACACATACATGTACATACATATACACACATACACACACATATATACATACATATACATATACATACATATACATATATATATATATATATATATATATATATATATACACACACATCTATGTGTGTATGTATATGTATATGTATGTATATATGTATGTATATATGCATATACATATATACATATACATGTATATATATGTATGTGTATATTTATACACACACACACACACACACACATATATATATATATATATGTATATGCGTGTGTGTGTGTATGTGTCTATATATATATATGCATGTGTGTGTGTGTATGTGTATATATATATATATATATATATCATATGTCTAAATGGCATATGCCTAAATGTCATTTTAGTTATGACCAAACCTGCTAGGATCTCTTCACCACGTGACAATCTAAGTTTATGATACAAGTTAAGGTCTAAGATACTTCTTAGCCATGGAATAAGAACATAATTATTTTATGCAAACATCTTAAGTCACTATTGGCTATAATATTTGAGTGAGCTAATGCATATCACCAAATATCATAAATCTACCCACCATGACAAGAATATGTTTTCCAAATTACCAAAGACTATGCTATAGGTTTCCATGCCTTTCTTATTAATAACCATACCCATAATTTCAAACTATAATTGTAAGATATGAAATCCGAATCAGAATAATTTACATAATGTATAATGTGTTTACTTTCATGACAATAGTGTGAAACCCTAAATATGACTCCTTTGTAAGAACACAAATACACAACAATGTTTATATCTATATACATTCTTTAAGTCAATCATGTCTGTGAATATCTACAAGTCTCTCACATTCGGACAAATGCAAGTTTATGTGAAGTATATCAATAGCTTTAGTACCTCCTCTCCTCACTGCTAAATTAACAATCAATACTATTGTAATTCAAAATCAAGCACAGACTATATGTTGCGCAAGGCAAGAACAATGTGACTAAATTAACTTATCTGTTGGGATGGCATACAGGCCCAAATAGGCAGTCTACTCCACATACTTGAGCAAAGTATCCCTTTTCAGTGTGTGCTACCCTCTAACAATTTTCCTCTTTTTTTATTTCGCGGTGGTCTACTCCTTGTTCCAAAGCTACCATTTTAACATACACAGGGAGGTTTTGGCAACGCTTTGGTGTTGGGCTTGCACCTGCCGATACTAAAAGCCCCAAAGTTTATAAATCCTTTTCAACAAACTTCAATCTGTGCATATCCTGCAACAATTTAAGAAACAAGTTTCTGAATCACATTTCATTAAAGCATAGTGTCAAGCAATTGCTCGAAGTTATTCTGGTTTCAAAATAGATTTTTCGTATGACGTGATAGTGACGTATTAATCAATCACAATCGTTTATTACAAAATCGACGATGTAAATCGTGCAAATCAATCCATACTGCCATTTTGAAAACAGAATAGACACGTCCCGAACAATTCACTTGACCTATCCCACTTGCAACCATTGGAGGATTTGCAGCCACCCGTCCAGTGAGAAAGAGGGCTCGGAGGCAACTGCTGCAACAGATCTCAGTGCGATTGATGTTCATTCACTGGTCGTTTATGTACCTACAATACTGAATGGGCAGGACGGAGGCGCGGTGCTCTTCTAATCTTCCACGTTTTGCAAACATGTCAACTTGAGAAGTTGCAGCTAAGAGTCCTCTCTTTTTCCTGCACGTCTGGGTCTCTCTCCCCATTCTCCATTACTTGTTAGCAGAACACCTTTTTCCAGTCAGATTCATACTGCCAACGATCTCCTCTCCCTTCACTTTCAATCGCTGCCCTCTCATAAATTCCCAACAACTTTCCCATCTAAAAATCTCATCACATTGTGCTCCCATGCCTCTTAATGGCACGAACCTTATTTCCTGCCCATCCATTCACGTGGGTGATTGACTGAACTATGGGGCACCATGCCTTACAAAAGGCGTAGTCTGTACTAGAACATTTTATTTCTTTCACCTGACTTGCAGACTTTTCTTGTCTATGGACAGGGATGCCATTTCCCTATGACTATATCCACCATACCTATTCCACTCTTATTAATTGCATGTTGTCCCTTATCGTGGAATGAAGGCAGATGAAATAGATTACTTGCATTCATGCTTCTCGACTACCTCTCTCTCTCTCTTTTTCCTATTTCGAAAACCACTTCAAATTACTTTATTCACTTATTTAATATACTGTCGGTGTCAACAACAGGGATGTGGCACATAGGAGTTCTTAGATTAGCCACATAACCTCTAGGATTGTTCACATGAAGTTTTAGAATCTTAGAATTGTATTTGAGTGATCGTGTTCTTTGTTTTATATTATATTCACATTTTCACATTAGTTTAGGGTTGAAATTTATTATATTATTATTCATTTGATAAAATAAATAAATAAATCATCTAACTAAAGTCCGAAGAAATTATGATAATTTATGTTTTACCAATTTAAATAATCTTAGGGCTACATGCTTCTTACATCCTTTTAAGGCCTAATCTCATGACTTAATTTTAGAGAGTTTTGCATGTTTATATATTATAAATTATAGATGAAGTGAGAAATTATAAAGGTTTTATTTATGTGGATCCATGAATTTGTTTGCATCTAAGTTAGGTAATAACTTGCAAATTAATTTGTTTTAAGAAGGTGTTTTTTCTTGTTTCTTTTAATTGACCAAAGCTACCAACAATTTGATCACAAATTTAGTATAATCCTATCTAATGTTGTTTTCCTCATAGTAATGTTATTCTAGCAAAATCTTTATTATTAATAGTTTTAATTTAGTAAAGAGTTAATTAATTTTATTGTCATCATCATGTTTATTAGTTTTAATTCATTTAGAATAGATAATTATTATTGACTTAATTATTATTTCAAAACACACTAAATGAATTATATAGTAAATTGAATTTTTCTATAAATAAAATATAATTTCACAAATAGTATACCTATTGAGATTTAATAGTGGGGGTTCTAATACCCCGCTCCCCTCACCCCCTCCAAAACACATATTTGAATTTTGAGAGTGTTTGTAAGAGCCATATGTCGTACAATTCAATTGCAAGTTGTTACTATAAAGAAGGTTATTATCAAACTAGTTAGGACTATGTTTGAACTTTTCACACTTAGTTTAAGTTTACTTAGGCTAGTTGAGTTAGTTGCCTCACCTCATGTGGTATAGACACATGTCTGCCCTTGTGGAGACACCTTGTGCATACACACTTGCCACTCGATCATACACTTGTCAAGTGAGCTACAAGTGTTGCATGCTAGGAGGGTTAGTCAGTGGTTGTGTCGAACCATCTCATCTCCTTCTCCTGGCCTGCTTATCCAAGGATTTGTTCTCATAATCATTGAGAAATCTTAATACACTAGATTGACTTCATTCATTTGTGCTTGTCATTTATTTCTTAGATTTTGGCAATCATTTCTCAAGTATATTGATTTGGAAAAAAACTCTACCTAAAAGGACTATTTGGTAACTATATTTTGAACATGTACACTTTTTCTTGTGACCCTTTTATGAAATTTTCTTTTGTGTCTTAAATCCTTGAATTGGAAAAACTCTACCTATAAGGAATATTTTGTAGCTATATTTTGAATGTGTAGGCTTTTTCTCACCCTCTTATGAAATTTTATTTTGTGTTTTAAATCCTTCACTACCATAGCTTGAATGTTCTCTCATATGTCCTTTGTCAAGGCTCCATATTTATCCTCGCTTTTCTCCCTTTTCACTATGAGCCCACCACACATTATCAATGCAATCTAGGATCGTCACTTAGACATGCCTTACTAATGCTAAGATACCATTGAGGAGAATTGATGCTTGATCTCTTATATGAGAATCAAGTGGTTTTACCAATTAAATAGAATCTTTTTGATAGCTTTACATATAATGCATTGCTATAATAAAATTAAAAAATATATATTTACATTTATTGAAATGAAATCTTTGTGAACTTTATATAATGACAAGAAGAAATATACCAAGTTCATTGAAAAAAAATATATTATACTTTAAGTTAATGATATCAAGTTTCCACAATCCATAATGAATTAATGCCCATCATCTAATCCACATCATCTAATCCAGAAGCATCTGCATTAAGATATTGAGTTTTCAAATAATGCTAATTAAAAACTTATGTTAGATTATGACTTCTCCAATATTAGGAATTGAGAAATTATGGTGGATTGTAAGGATTTACTTTAAAAAGTTACATCAATAAAATCAAAATATTTTTTTGGTTGTTCAGTGGCATTAACCTCATTCTGAAAGCATCTCTAAACTTACACTAATAAAATTTGTTTCTAATAAATTCTTTCTCAGTCATTCAACTTCACTAAAAACCGAAAAATCACTTAACATTTCTTTATACAATACTTCAAAAATTAGAATTCTAACTTGGTGCCTAGAAATTCATAACACCATATGTAAAAAAAAGTAGTGTATGGTCAATGTTTGGAGAGGGCACAAAGCAGAAAAACATAAAGAAATGAATAGAATTTAGTTTAGCAATTTTTGTAACCGTTGCTGCTGTGCCGTCCTATCATTTGGAGTACATGCAATGGAACTGTCTTTCTATGCTCTGGTCAAAACTTCATCTTCACAAATTTGTTTTTCTCGTCTACCTCCCACATATATAAAGTTTAGCATCCACAAGATGCTCGCGTCCTTCAATGCCTGTTTTTTAATTATATGTCATCCAAAGGAAAAAAATTTATATGATCCAAATATTTGAATAATGAATAAGTTCGTTTTCAGAGTTAAAGAAAACTGTGAAGTTTTTGTAGGAAAGCGAAGGTGATAACAACGTAAGCAGCGTGATTTGCGGGACACGTTTTTTTAAGCTGTTTATGAATCTACCTGTGCGTTAAGAACAATTATCAATTATCAATGCCCCAATCAGCAATAACGTGTCTTTTATTGTTTTGTTTCAGGATATCTTTCTGTCTAGTAAGATATTTTATTTGCATTGATGTCTGGTTGGACTTAAATATTGTTTATCTTTTGGATTGATTTATAATTTGATATATTATTTGGTCTAAATGTAAATGTGAATGATAATTTGACTGTTAGGTAATGTCATTTCGTTCACTCTTTTCTATAAATAGAATATAAATTATTTAAATGTTTTATTGATTTTCAACATTTTAATATCTGTTTTGTAGTATACTGGTTCGGGTGCATAAATAATAATTTTTCCCCATTAGTGAAAAAATATCCATTCCACTAAATTCAGTAGACTTGATTCTGATCTTAAGTCTGATCTCATTCTTCCATCTTTCCTTAACCGAAGCAGAAACAAGATGGAGTCCACAGATTTCCCTCTTTATACAACATTTGAAAAGCCTTGTCTAAAAATAACCAGAGGTTTTGCCTGCATATATTTTACTGGAATTTTGGCTCTTGTTTTCTATCGCATTAGTTATATGCCAAGAGAAGATTATTTTCCATGGATTATGGTGTTTGCTGCAGAGCTGGGGTTTGCCTTCATTTGGGCATTAGAGCAGGCCTTCAGGTGGCGACCTGTGACTCGATACACTTTCCCAGAAAGGCTTTCTGAGAGGTAAGGATGATTTTGTTTATGTACATTGGTAGGTTCTCAATCGTCTACAGTCAGGTTAAAAAATAGAGAGCCACCACTATAGTGCAGAATGTTTCCTTTTCTAACTGTAGATTCAGTATTGTTTGTAAATGGGCAGGTTTGAAAATGATCTACCACCTGTTGATATATTTATATGTACTGCTGATCCAATTAGAGAGCCTCCAATGAATGTTGTAGATACTGTACTGTCCACTCTGGCTCATGATTATCCCACAGAAAAACTGTCATGTTATGTGTCTGATGACGGAGGATCTGCACTTACCTTCTACGCTCTGTTTGAAGCTTCGATGTTTGCAAAGATTTGGGTTCCTTTCTGCCACAAATATTTCATCCAACAGAGGTGTCCAGATGCATACTTTTCAGAAAGTGATGCTCACCAAAATAAGAGTTTGTTGTTTGCAACTGAGTGGGAAAAGCTCAAGGTAAGATAGCAGGTTGAGCTATGAATTAGAAGAAATAAGATTTGTATTGAAGATACATGTGGGATGTGTAATTTTGTGTTTATTAACATGGATTTGTTAAATTTTTGGGTACATATTTTGGATGAGAAATTTGTGATGATAAATCATACAGTAGATCATGAAAACTTGATTCTACCATATTTTTATTTTGTTTTCCATTTGCTAGACAATGTACGAAGAGATGAAACATCGTATAAATAGCACTGTGGAGACGGGCATTGTTCCAGAAGCCATGCGCAATCGGCATGATGGGTTTAGGGAATGGAGTTCAGGGATCACTTTGGGAGACCATCACAGTATAGTTCAGGTCACTAAAATCATACTGACTTTCACAATACTGTTCATGCAATTTATTACAATTTTAATTTTGTATGCAAGTTTTTGGATTAGATTGTGTGAGCAATTTTTTTCATCAACGTTTCGAATCACATTCCGTGATTCATCATCAGGATATAAGAGAGTTTAAGGAGTCAACATTTCAAATCACACTCTGTGATTCATCATGAGGATGCAAGAGAACTCCTTAAACTCTCTTCCATCCTGATGATGAATCACAGAGTGTGATTCGAAACATTGATAGAAAAAATTGCTCACACAATCTAATCCAGAAATTTGCATACAAGATTAGAATAGATTATGAAAATTTGTTAGCTTTTACTTTCTTCATCAGTTATTTTTACAAATATATATTTGCTTTGGCTACTTGGGTTTACTGTAGATTTTGCTAGAGAAGGGAAAGGATGGTGGCGTTTATTTCCCCCGTCTTGTATATGTGTCTCGTGAAAAGCGACCTGGATGCCCACACAATTTTAAGGCCGGTGCTCTCAATGTTCTGGTATTTTTCTTGCTTCCATCTCATATCTTTACTCTTATTAGCTTGGTGAAAAATAATCATTTTAATTGGGGTTAAACCTTGTTTGCAGATTAGAGTTTCTGCTTTGATGAGCAATGCTCCATTCATTCTTACATTGGATTGCGATATGTATGCCAACAACTGTAAAGCACTTCGTGAAGCTATGTGCTTTCTCATGGACCCTCAAACTGGTCATCAGTTTGGGTATGTCCAATTTCCCCAAAGGTTTCATGGCATTACAAAATATGATTTGTATGCCAATCATCTCAAGAGAATTTTCGATGTACGTATATGCAACCTATATTATATTAATAACAACACCATCTGTTTATGCACAAAACTCTATAATAATCATGGATTACTCTATATATGCAGATACAAGGTAAAGGTATAGATGGAGCAGAAGGTCCAATCTACGTGGGCACAGGATGTGTGCACCGTAGGGATGTTCTATGCGGAAGCGAGCCACAAAATGTAATTAAAGCATCCATTGAATCTGCAAATTTAGAAGTGGAAAAAGAATGTTCATCCGAGATATTAAATAAGGCAACGACACTTGCCAGTTGCACTTACGAGGAGAACTCACTTTGGGGCAAAAAGGTAAATCTAAATTATATGGTCCAGCATGTAAGTTTTATCTTGCTTAACTTTGCAATAAACACCTTTCAATATTATTGATTTTATTGGTTCACACAATAAGCATTGATTTAATCAATCAGCATCATTTAATTAAATTAGGAACTTAAAATCAAAATAGTTATATTAGAATGTGTTATATTTCAAATGTTAGGATTACTTATAGATTTTTATCTATATCATTAGGATTCATTCATAATATCATTAAACTTATATATTTTCTTTAGGAATTAGAGGATATGTACTTTGTATTTCAATGATAGAGAGAATTATTCCCATCCTCAAGATTTCTAGTCTTGCTTTTGAACCACAGTTGATCATTGGTTTTTTATGCCTTCAATTCAATCCCATTAAATTTAATCTTTGTTAGAGTGATCAACCTCCCAAGAGCACAAATAGTTATAAACCTTCACATGAGAGAAATGATATTCCATCAAAGAAATGATGATATTGAGATGAACACAGTAGTACAAACGCATTTCCTATAAAGGAAAAGGCTATAATGTGAACACCAATAAGGTGCAAGGGTAGGTACAACTACTTACCAAATATTGGCACAAATATTAATATTGGTAAGAAATAGCTATTGACAACTATTAACAACAACTTGAGTGCAAATACCAATGCACCTAGAAAATGATAATGCCTAATTAAACTTAATCTTATGAGTAAATTATATTTACTCCAACAATGTTATCAAATTCATTTTTATCAAGTGTATGTTCCAAGACAACATTAGTTTATGACCCACTTATGAACATACATTGTACTAATTAAGGACTATATCATTTTAACATCAAATGTTCACATAGTGGTAGAAGCATACATCGCCGATGCATAGCATTGCAAGCTCCCACCAAGGTTGAACATACAAAGGTGATTATCTCTTATATATTTCACAAGTATGCATGGGGGTTAGGTTAGGAATACATCATCTATGCATAAGCTGACTAGCAACATCATAGGTACACATGGTGACTAGCTTGGACATATATCACATAAATATAGTGCAGTTAATTTACTTGTTCACTAACACATAAGTTTGTATGCACATCCCCTTCAAAAAATATAATGCCAATGCATCCCATATTACATCATGGATCCCATCCTTTTCTCAACCCACAATGAACTATGCCAACAAGGAAGGATATCATATTACTGATCCTCATAACTAGAAATGGCATAAGTATAACAAGATGCACATAGCACAAACCATTTTTACATAATGATTGACTCGCATATTCATAGAAACCAATCAAGAAGAAAAATTGGATGTGTCACTAATGGATTACCTGATTGATTAAAACTTTCCCTATTAGTGCATCCTAACTAAATAAATAAATGTTGATGCATTCTATACTACATCATGGTCCCATCCTTTTCCCTTATTCACTACACTAGCTATGATGATTTAAAAGCATCACATAGTACTTGTGATCATTATTATATAAGGGACAATTGTGACAACATGTACATCACATAAGGTCATTATTAATATTGTTATAGTTTGTCAAACCATTCAAGTTGGTGGATCATGATATCTATCTCCACTATGCCACTAGAAACAATGAATTTAACCTAGTATAAGATAGGTTCTAGGATCTATCACACGCATAGAAATGATAAAAGATGGATAAGCACTACAATACCATGGGTAGCTCATAAAATTTATTTCCTCCATATTACTAACCACAATTAGCCAGACCCTAATATATAGTAATTAGCTCCTAGCATATGCCACTTACATGGTACTAATAATAGCTACCTAAATTATGCTTGCTTCCTATCATGGATATCACTAATAACAATTAGCACCTGTCACTTTCATGGTACTCCTAATAGCTCACTATCCATGGCTATATCAAAATTATCTCTAATATGTAAGGGTTATGTTTTAGCTAAGTACACATGTTTAGTAAATAATAAAAATGATAGGTAGGTTGAATTGATTATCTAGTACATTATAAGTGATATAGAAACCTAGTTTCAAGGTCCTATAGGGCTTATAGTCAAATTATCAACTCGTGAGTAGCATTTTAGGTCCACATAAATTGGTCTCTAGTCAAACACATAAACATAAATCAATACCACTTATGATAATTAAAATTTATTCCCTTCACTTAAATTTGTTATTTAAAAACATGTTTTCTTTTAGATAGAAATTAACTCATCATACTAAATTTAAACAATATCGTATTTTTAAGTGCTTGAAATTTTTGTATAAACACCAATCATAAAACTTAGCATACCATTATCCAAATAAACTAATATTAAATTGAGACAACATACTACAACTGATAATACCTTGTATTACTTGTCCATATTTAGTACTAGTAATAAAGGGATATCCATCTGAAAGTTAACATAGGTCTAGGTACAAATTTAGATAAGGTAGTTCATTCATAACCATTAGGAGTTGCTCAAGCCACACATCATAATAGATAAATTCAACATCCTCACTAAATATGAAGTTAGCATTTTTCTTTAACTCATTTGTTACCATGGCATGGCCAAATGTATTATGCACTTATTTGTTAGAAGGATAAAAATCACCTAACCTATGCCCTCCTATATTGGTTAATGATATGAGATATAATGCCATAGTGTTTGAACCATAAAATTAATTGATTTTAGCTTATATAATACTTGTTTCATTCTCACACATTCACATCAAAGAAGGTTATGCTTATAATGACTAAAATTTTATCCAAGATTGAAGTAGATTTTTCAAATCTTAAAACACACCTCAACTTAAATTGGCTAAATGGTAATAGGTTGACTTACATTGGTTCCACCATATATATATATCGAGAGACCAAAATAAGGAGAGTTTATACAAAAACAAGGATGGGAGGCAAAGCCTTAGCCATTAATCAGTGGGATTATCCGACTGATCAAAGACAACCTCCTACACAAAAAAGAGTTATGAGAGAGAGTATATACAGTGAACCATATACATCAACTAGAGGCTACTGGACACCTATTGCAGAATCTCATCTTGGTTTTCCATCCATGTTGTCCATCCTTGTGGCCCTTCCATCCACACCACCTTCTTCCGCTCTAGGACCTGGGTAAACATTTCGAGCTTATCAAAGTAGGGACCTCTATTGTCTCTGATTTCCTTGATCAGTTTCTTTAGAGCCTCATCGAATGCAGTCTGGTTCTCCGCAATTCTAGCCCATTCAAAGCCATCCTTCATCTCATATATGAACATGGTTTCCCGGCCATCCCTAAGGAAACACAATAGATTCTCCCTCTCAACATTCATCAAAACGCATACTTGCACAACAATTTTATAACGTGTGAGTTTCTTAAAAAACCCAGTAAGAGTCCTATCAGTACCTTGGAATTTTTCCTCATTTCTAAGCTTCCAAATAAACCAAAGTATGAAAGAAGAGAGAATTTGCCAAAATAGGTTCGCATCCTTCTTGAGGCCATGAATGAATCTAGCAATAATATCAAGAGTACAAACATGTTCAATAATGGAAATTCCAAACATCAACTAGACCTCTTTGGCAAAAATGTAGTCAAAAAAGATGTGCCACATAGTCTCAGGCTTCCTACATACAGAGCATAGGTCGAAGGCAACAATGTTATTCCTAATAGGTAGTCTATTCAACATTAGTTGCCACCTGAAGCATTTGATTTTAGGGGGGATGTGGGACTTCCATAGTTTCTCAAATGTTTTCTGCCAGGCAGATGTATTAAGGTCAACATACCAGAGGGAGTTAATATGATCAATCATCGTGGTATCATGAGTGAGCAGTTTGTAGATAGACTTGAATTTGACCTTGGAGAGGAGGGAGCCATCCTTCCATCTGAATGAGAGGTATCTATGAGCATCTACATCAGTGTTCCTAGGAAGATCTAGACAAGCACAAGCATTTTTAATCATATTGTAGGTTCTCTTATGCGAGGCAGGGAGGCCAAACTTATTGCTAAGGTCCTCCCAGCTGATGAGATTATCATGTTCCAAGATGTCCATGAGGTATTTAATGCCTTTATTATACCAATTCCTAGCAGAGCAACCTTGGGTTAAAGCAAGGGGTTTAGAGTTATGGTAGAGATTCCACCATATTGACCTTTCCCCATGCAGAGTATTATTACAGTCAATATTAGAGTTGGTAATAAGTTTACGCACATGATCCCAAGATTTCTAGATGGATTTAAATGCCCAAGTGCCTTGAACAGACACAGAGAATCCATCTGCTATCAGATCACTAAAGGGGGGGACTTTCCAAGATTTGGTAGACTTGGGGATGCCATTTTGTATGATATTTCTGACAAGGATCTTCTAGGGTTCTTGTCCTTCTAGGGCATGAAATATCCACTTGGCAGCTAGGGAAACTCCTTGCATTCTGAGATCTTTAAGTCCCAGCCCACCAAGTTTCTTATCTATGTGGCACCATAGCCATTTGACTGCATGGGCCTTTCTTTTACCCTTACCATCATACCAAAGGAAGCTCCTGATAGATTTTTGGATCTCATAAACTTGGTAGTTACTGAACATCCAGATAGAGGAGTAGTACAAACTATAGGAGGAGAGAATTTTTCGGCAGACTTGGATCCTACCAGCCAGGGATAGAATCTTATTGTCCCATTTATTAAGGTTTTTGTCAATCTTTTCTTTGACCCAAATCCACATATCCTTGAGAGAGGGAGAGACAGAAAAAGGGATACCGAGGTACCTGACTATTTTATTGGGTCCTCCCCATGAGTATCCAACCTGCTGAAGCCAATCTGGGGGTTCCTCATTCCACCCAAGCAGGATAGACTTGAAATTGGAGATACGAGCACCATACGCTCTGCCAAAGGTTGCAAGCTTTTGATTGAGGGAGTCAATGTTATGCCTAGAGAGCTCCAGGAAGAGCGCAGTGTCATCAACAAATTGTATGTTGAGCAATTCAGAGTCATTTGGCATCTTAATGCCATGAACTTTAGGGGATAGGGTATCATCTCTTAGGAGGTAAAAGAGGGCGTCTGAGGCAATGACAAATAGAGCAGGGGCAAGGGGGCTGCCCTATCTAAAGGATCTAGAAAGAGGAATAGACTGGGAAAGTGATCCATTAACTTCAACCAGGGCGGAGGCATCTTTGAGGAGAATTTGGACATATTTACAGAACTTGCTAGGGAAACCAAAGGCTTTGAGCATCATGAGGATGAAGTTCCATTCCACCCTGTCATAGGCCTTCTCAAAGTCTACAAGGAACATGGCAGTATCTTGATTTGAAGTTTTGGCCCATTCCATAGATTCCCAGCTAGTGACAAGGTTCTCCAAGATATACCTTCCTTTAATGAATCTTGTTTGGGTAGAGCAGATGAACTTGGTCCAAGGATCTTCTCAAAGCGAGAGGCTATGGCTTTGGCTAGGATTTTATAAGAAATGTCAAGGAGAGTAATTGGCCTCCCATTTTTAATGAGGGCTTTGTCCCCATCTTTTGGGATAAGTTTAACAATGCCCCTATTGATGGACTCCCCAAGGGTGCCACTATCAAATGCTTCGGTGTATATGTCATAAAGGTCTTTGGTGACCCACTCAATATTGGTTTTGTAAAACTTAGCAAGAATTCCATCGGGGCCAGGGGCCTTATCATCCTTGAAGGGCTTTAATGGCATCAACAATTTCTGTCATAGAGATTTTGGTCTTGAGAGAAAGAGCTTCAGCCTCAAAGATTCTTTTTGGGATAATATTATTGCACCTATTTCTAGCCTCTTTTGAGGCTTCACTATCTTCCGAGGTAAAGAGGGTTTTATAAAATATTTCAAAAGCATCTTTGATCTCATTGATGTTCAGGAGTTCCTTATCCTCAACTACGATTCTGTCAATTTTTTCTCTTTTTTTTTTTTGTTTAAGGAGATTGAAGAAGACTTTAGAGCCTTTATCTCCAAATTTGAGCCAATAATTACGTGCTCTGATGAGGGCACCCTTGATTTTGACCTATTGATGTTTCCTAAGAATGTCTCTAGCCTGAGCTACCCATTCTGCCAGGACAGAGGAGGAAGGATGTAATTGTATTTCATGTTCCAAGGAGTGGAGCCGATTAGTGGGAGTTTTTTCCACAAGCCTGAAATCCTTGGCTTTCTTCTGGCCTATAGTTTGGAATTTTTTTTCCAAAAGGAGACATTTCTGTTCTATCTGAGGGTGTGGGATTGGGGATGTTGAGAGTGCATGTTAAAGAGTCTAACCATTTTAATGGCTGTTAGGGCATCCTTGTCATTTAGCAGGGAGGTATTAAGGATAAACTTCTTATTGAGAGGATTGTTGTTAGGGATGGAGTTCCTAGTATTGATGATAGCAATGATAGGGAAATGGTCAAATAAGGTTACTGGTAGAATAGCCACTGAGTTCCCCAAGTGGTTAGGGGAGAAGGAGAAGAAATTTTTATTAACATAGAACCTATCTAATCTAGAGTAAATTTGGCTGGGGCCTTGCTGAAAGTTGCACCAGGTGTACCATAGTGTAGAGGATTCAGATTTCCTACCTTCAAGGGGGTCAAATAGCTTCATGTGTTGTTTAAATCTAGCCTAGTGAAGTTTCTCTTGGCACTTCCATTTGAAAGGGATACCCCCGGCCTTATCATCTTGGTTTTCAATCATGTTAAAGTCTCCAACCATGACCCAAGGGATACTTGGAAGGGCTGCCATCCAATTCTAAAGGGACACTCTTTCCCTATGATCATTAGGTGCATATATAGAACATACCCCAAAATAGGAGCCTCTGATATCTAGGGAGGCCCAAGCCACTCTATTACAAGGGGAGACACCCCTATCCCTAATGTGATTTTCCCACTTAGGGTTAATGAGGAGACCAACTCCACCCTTTCCCTTAGGATGATTGATGCATATTTTGATCACATCTCTCCAAATAAAATCAAGTGCAGTGTCAAGGGAGAACTCAACAGATTTAAGCTCTTGAAGCATCAAGAAATCTAGATGTTTATGATAATTCAGAAACCTCTTAATAACAAACTTTCTATCAGGCAACTCCAAGCCTCTAATATTCCATGAGATGTATTTCATTGAAAAAGGGATTAAGAGGGACTGTTTGGGAGACCATTTTGATCTCCAGACTTTTTCTTATTTTTGGAGCCAAAAGGTCTACCTTTCTTTTTAGCCATGGAGGAACCTTTCATGAGGTCATCCTCTTCCTCACTAAGCTCTGATAGCTCAGTTTTACCATATGCAGTTTCTACAATGTTCGACTCAGGTACTTGGGAGCCTGGAAAGCCAAGGAGCATTGAGCTAGACTTAATGTCCTCTAGTCCCTTATTAGCATAAATGACTTCAATAATATGGTTGTCCTCTATTTCATTTAGCAGAGATGCAGTCGTGGGGTTGGAGGTGTTAACATCAGGGGTAGCCTTTACAAATAATGTGGATTTAGATCGTTTGGGGGTCCCAGACCTGAGCACCATTTTTGCAGGATTTTCACTCATGCTATCATCACCAGCACTGCGATAAGGCTTCTCTAAATTTTTAACCATGTTTTTAACCAAGGAGGTGGTCAGAGTTTGTGAAGCTTTTAGTATGTCATCATTCATAGTGATGGGGTATTTGCTATTGGTAGTCAACTAATTAGCAGTTTGATCACCAGCTCGGATTTGATTTAAGGTGAGTTGTTGGGCATTCTTTTGTCTCCGCTTTCTTGATGTGACTGTTTGAAAACAATCAGAAGGCGAATCCTCATAAATTTTGGAGGAAATGGAAGTAGGGTTGAGGGGTTCGGTAGTGGTGTCAACAATCATTGGGTTTAATTCAATAGGGATGAGGCTAGGAATCGACCTTAGGGAGGGATCATCTTTAGGGTTGCTATTGTTTCCAACAGAATGAAGGTTGCTTGGGTTAGGGATCGACTCCTTATCAGAGCTAGGTTTTTCAGATGTTCTTGCTAGGTTAGTGTTATTTTTTTGTTTCCTATGGTTGATGATTGGGCAGTTCTTCTGAAGATGCCCTTCTTTTTTGCACAAAAAATAGGCGTTTAGTCCTCCAAGTATTTCAACAGGGCAAACAAATGTTTCATCACCGATGTTAAGGTTTAGCAGAGGAGGGATGTCGACCCCAGTTTTAATGGATATAAGTATTCTTGCATCAAGGTTAGGGACTAAACGCGTTGTTTCATCAACCCAAATTATTCTCCCAAATGTTTCCAATACCTGGGGAAGAAAACGTCATAGGAAGGGAGGGACATCCTTAAGGATAACCCATCTAGGGCTTGAGAGCGCAAGAACTTCCTCATTGACGGCCTCTGAAGACCAGGCTAGGGCACGAAAGGAGGTGTTCCCAACAATCCAGTATTGTCTTTTAATAATTTCAACCTGGGATTCATGATTATTAAAAAAGATAATATACAGACCTTTCTAGACTTGCCTACAATTTCTATCGTTTGGCGAAATGCAGAAAGAATTCGAGGGCACGGTAGGGCTCTTACCTTCCTCACCAAGTTGTTCGCCTCCAGGAGTCTTAAAAAATCTCGCGCTAGGGTGGACTCCATGGGAAGACGAAGCAATGGTCTCGGCAAAGGTTTTCTTTCGGT
Source organism: Cryptomeria japonica (assembly GCF_030272615.1). Lineage (NCBI taxonomy): Eukaryota > Viridiplantae > Streptophyta > Pinopsida > Cupressales > Cupressaceae > Cryptomeria > Cryptomeria japonica. The sequence goes on along the minus strand of NW_026729066.1, from coordinate 146,465 downwards.
TTGAGTGAACCTGCTTAGAAGGTTTAGCAGTCTCGGCAAATGTTTTTGTTTGGCTTGAATGAGCCTGCTCGGTGGGTTGAGGAGAATTAATGGTAGCGCCATCAGACTCAAGCTCTATTGGGAGCTACAGAGGAGTCACATGAGCGATCAGAGGTGTGATTAATGGTTAGGTTAACGTGTACAAAAAATACATTAAGCGCCGAGTAGAAAGTAAATGCAAAACAGTAATAAGGGCACGAAGTAAATGCAAAAGAGTAATAAGGGCACAGAGAGAAGATGCAAACCACGTGGAGGAGATTAACTCCTCCACATCCTAATAGAGTTGGCCATGTTAGACAATAACGGTGATGTTGGAGAGCACGCAGTCCGCAACAAACCCTCCAAAAAAAATGCTCCAAAAATTGCTCCAAAATTCGCTCTAGAATTCGCAGTCCAAATATATTTCGTAGTCCAAATTCGCAGTCCAAATTTCACAATCCAGAATTCGCAGTCCAAATTTCGTAGTCCAGAATTCGCAGTCCAGAATTCTCCCTAGAATGATATCGTTTGGCTAAAGCTATCTCTGAAGTATCATTTAGCATACATTCGTTGTCACTTCGATTTTGTGTCTTGAGTTTATTATTGCTAAATAACTGTCGTGCGACTCAAGAATCCCATTTTCCAGTTTATCAAACCCACGATTTTTAGCAAGGACTGAGCAATGAAAACTCCAAGCCAAAATTAATTATTTTCCTCCTAGTGACCTGATATGCTTGGATAGGTTGCAACTTGCAATGTCCATCTGATATTTTGCTGATGCCAATCAAACTGTTGCCACCAATCACTAATAACGTGGAAGCCCTAACCTTGACTTCATTTCTGCTAGATCAGTATTACGAATTCCCACTGTTATCTCCTACTTCAACCAATTCATGTCTAGAGTGCAGTCCACATTTTGTTTCTTCTCCCCTTTGCGATCAAAATATCCGGTGATTTGTATATGTTGTCTGTATCCCAGCAATTTGGTCCTAGGGTTTCAACCTTGAATCTCCGCACAATTTTGTTTCATTTTCCTTCCCCACCATATATATTGGGTAAATATTAGTGAAAATATGAGATCACAAATAACTAATATATATTTCGCCTCAAGTTGAAACATACTAAAAATGGAGAGATATTCAAGGTTAGAAAAAAATGAGCAAAATTTAAATCTATTCATTAAGTATATCCTTATGGACTTGGGTCAAAGAGAAATCATTTGTTAAAGAACTATCTACATAGATATTTATAAATGTGATTAAATTCCGAAATAATTTTTCTCATAATATTTTTTAGGAAATATACCAATATTTTCATATCACCAACATTTTATAATTGTGTAATAATTTTTTCATATTAATGAAATATAAAGAATAATATAGAAGAAAAACTATAAGAAGGATTAAAATCCAATAGTGTAACAATCTATAATTTACCGATACCCATTCTACGGCTAGATTTCGTACAATTTTATTAATTATTATTGTATATTACTATATAGTTCCTCCTTTAACAAACATGTTCTATAACAATTCCATCTAAGGATGCCTAGATCTCAAATTAGACCTCACCACCTTTATTATTCATAATTCAAAATGAACATCCCAAAATCTCTCATTATATCATCTCTTTAACATAGCACTAGAGCTAACTACTCAAATAGAAACCATCCATTTTTGTATAAACCTATTAAGATAAATGAAGAGATGTTCTATTTGTTTACAATCCTCATTCACACTTCCTCATGGGTACAAAATGCTATAATTATTGAAGGCAATGTTCATGATAGTGATCTTACCATAGAATGATGACAATAATAAGTTATGATATTTATTTGTAGGTATATAGTTAAATCCAAGGACATTAATAACCACTTGTGACATCAAAAACTTCTAAATAAAATTCAAGTTTAATTGTCACCACTTTTTATACCAAACAACAATAATATTACTAGAATCAAGATCCATACACAATTTTCTTTCTTACAACATAACATTAAAATGAATAAAACAATATTAATCTAGCCATATTAAATTAGATAGGGAAACAATAGGTAAATTATATTCACAATGAAACAATTATGAAAAACCCTAGAAGTTTTAATGGTCAGATAGCCATAGTAAGCCAAATTTATAAATAACCTAAAGAAAAACTATTTACTATGTCGAGTATACTAGACCATGCAATTAAGACACACAATGACAGACTACAAATTAATTTGTAGACCATATTTTTGATTAAGTAAGTAGAGAAGGACCTTGATCCCAAGTTATAACAAAAAAACCATAATCATAAAATGACGAGTCCAGAAAACCTCACTACCAGTGATAAAGTAGAGCTTAAACAAAATAGACTAACCAAAACTATTATAAAAGAGACCAGTTTATAAAATTCAATTGACATGTCGGCCAAAAACTATTAGTAAAATTAAATTTAAGGAAGTAAAATGAAAACTATAATTGAACCTATGAAATAGAAAAATCACAGAGCAACAACAAAACCCTAGCCCCAAACAACTAGTCAAAGAGAGTCATAATCAACGTTCTGAAATAGTCAAATATAACCATGTCCATGTAACTAAACCTACTAGTTCTAACTAACCACCATCTTCTTATCATAATACCTGGATACCAAGTATCATCAAGATTAAACATAGCATGAACAGTATTCATCATCAAAATAAAGTCTAGTTTAAGAGGCACACATGCCCAACATCTTATAAACATAAGAAAAAACACTAACCTCCTATACCAGGTAAAGAACTTAAGAGAAAAAAGAGGGGGATGCCTAATCATTATTAATCAGGGTCCAATTGTGCTTCAACCTATCAACTTGGATGGCCCAAGTGTCCTCTTGCATGTCTTGCCCACCTTCCCCATCCACCTTTTTCATCCCTTGTTTAGTCAGCTTCTTGTTTTTCTTCTTTATTTTTCCCTGTCGAAACACCACTCCCACAACTGCCTTGTTCATCACTCTATTAGTGATATCACATAGAGAACTAAAAGCCTTGCACAAATTATCTAATTTTTGTTTATAATCTTCATTTTTTTTGTTCCAGGCTAAGAACCCATTCTTTGAGCTCTTCTATCTCATCCTCCACATTATTTTTGTTTTGTTTATCCAACAACATTTCCTGAGAACAGGGGACCATCTCATCATCTTCCATAATGTTAAGGGGTTGTGGCTTTTAGACTATTCTATTGTATCATTGATTTAATATTTCTATAGGGTTTATCCTTGAACATTATTCTCAAAGGTTAATGACAATAATTAGAAATATTAGATTTTGTTAGAGTTACCAACAAAAAAAAAGAATTACACCTCTCAAACTAATTTAAATGTGTAGAAAATCTAGAATGATATTTTGTAATTCTAGAATAAAAATATATTACTAAAATTATTCAAGTTGAAAAATTATCCTTATTTCTTTAATCATACCAAAAATCTTACTATAACTGTTGCTCTCCATAACCATAACCCTTTTCTATCTAAGACAACCTAGTAGCTTTGGAAATCACATTCCAATATTAATTAGTGGATATGTTATTCATTGGATTAGGGTTTGAAACATCCTTCTCTAGAAAGAGACAATAATTTAAATTTTTTTATGGGTATGAATGTTCCTTTATGTCTTTTTTTTTGTTTTTTTTTTAAATCTGTTGGCATTTTGCTTTTATTGGTTCACTATGTTATTGTGAATTCCATGAAAAAACTATTAGCAAAATATTTTAAGGTAGAGCATTGCCAATCTCTCCTCTTTTTATTTAGGAACACATCTAAATTGATGGAAAAATAACATTCAACACCTAAGTAGTGTTAATAGTAAAGACAAAGCTAGAAGTCATAACTTCCTATATGAAACATATGTGCTATCACAATTACTATAGCTTTCATAGACTCGAAGTTTAATAACTTAAGATATATACAAATGAAAGTTTAATAATTAAAATTTTCTCTTTATCTCTATCAAATGGTTAACTATCAGATGACATCCACCAACAATAGCTTACATCCATTGCTCTAAACCTCTTTAAAATAAGGAACATCTTTTTAGAATGCTAGGAAATATGCCCACTACATTAATCTAGTAGGCAGTCCATGAATCTCCATGGTTATGAAGGGATGCCTTGCCTTATTAATGGTGCTAGAGACTAAAGTCTAGTCAGCTTGCCCATGCCCTTATCATTATTCTACCGATACACCAATACGTACCATTAATTTGTCTCCCATCCTCTTCTCTCTTAAATGACCTTTTAATTTGTTAATTAATTTTTCCACGTTTTTCCAAAATGATGGATGTGACTATCTTAATTTTTAATTTAATTATTTATTTATTTTGATTATTATAAATGATAAATACATCTGTTTATATCACGAGTTACCAGATTTGAATTACTTTATTTATTCTTTATTTCAATTTTTCTTATATATATTTTTTATATGTATATAAATTTTAATATTACCTTAAAAAATTATAATTCATTATTTATCATTGTATTTTAGTTTTTAAACACATGATACTGATGCCACTGTAAAAAAAAAAACACTCAAGAAAATCATCATTTAATTTCATTGTCTTATAATTATAAAGATCATAAAATATCACCTATAGTATTGATGAAAAGACAGTTTCTTCCATAAATTTTTATTCTCTGTTTTAGAGACAGTAAAAACCTTATTTACACTTTAAAACCTTGATTATTCTCCAGGTTGGCATAATGTATGGGTGTGTAGTGGAGGATGTTTTAACTGCATTTACAATACATTGCAGAGGCTGGAAATCTGCTTACTGCACTCCACAAAGAAACGCCTTTCAGGGGCGTGCACCTCTTAATTTGAACGATACCCTGATTCAACATAAGAGATTGACCGCAGGTCTATTTGAAATTTTTGTGAGTAAGTTCTGCCCATTTGTGTATGGGATTGGTCGTGTTAGTATAACACTCAGAATGTGTTATGGCTATTACTGTTTATGGGCTATGTCCTGCCTGCATATACTCTCTTATGGCTTGGTTCCGGCCCTATCTACCCTCTGCGCCATATCAGTATTCCCTCAGGTACTCAACGCTTGTTGTAAAATAGTTAATACCTTATTATTTATGTAGACTTGAGCTTGAAGGTAAACAATGGACATGTTGAGTCTAAGATGTTCATTATTTATGTGAAACTCAATTGAATAAATAGATAACCCACATTGACCATAGCATAGAGGTTGCTTCTATAGGTTGCTCCTGCATGTTTGTCTTAAACGTTGTCATGTTTTATGGCAGATTTCAAGTCCATGGTTTCTGCTCTTTGGGTTTCTATCACTCTCTGCATATGCATACAATATAGTTGAATTTGTGATGGCTGGAGGTTCAGTGAAGAGTTGGTGGAACGAGCATAGGATGTGGGCAATAAAGGGGACCTCATCGTATCCATTTGCATTAATTCAAGGGCTCTGCAAATTGATGGGTATTTCTGAAGTGGGTTTTGAGGTGACAAGCAAAGTGTTAGACAGTGAAGCAGCCAAAAGATACAAGGAAGAAATCTTTGAATTTGGAGTGGCCTCAGTAATGTTTATTCCTCCTGCAACTATCACAATTATCAACTTCATATCACTGTTGAGTGGAATGACACAATTTGTAAGGGGTGGGTATCCAGCAGTTGAGGGTATGTTTGTGCAGCTCATGTTATCAAGTTTTATAGTGATGAATGGATTTCCTATATTGGAGGGAATGTTTATGAGGACAGACAAAGGACGGATGCCTACTTCAATTACAATGTTCTCCATTATGGTGGCGGCGGTTGCATGTTCTGTGGCATTACAAATTACTCTCTACTGAAAGAAGTTTGTACGCACTCTATGGAATCTATTATGGTTTGTGTACTGAAGTCCGAACGTAAGTATTGTACTTAATTTGGCCAAGTTTTAGAAATAGAACAAGTTTAAAGGGTTCAATTATTATTCTTTAAAGTGATATTAAATGTAGAGTTTTAAATGTTCATTCTTGGTGTTTCATCATTCAGTAAGAGTATTTAAGTTCTTATTCTTAAGGAATTAATTATTGTATCAGATAATTATTATTGATTATGTATAACATCTTTTAAGTTGTTACTTTTTATTATGGAGAAGGTGTTATCTAGTAAATATAAATATATTGTTTTAGAACAAAAAAAAAAAAATGTTTAAACTTTATCAATATGTTTTATTATCAATTTTGATTATATATATATATATATATATATATATATGTGTGTATGTGTATTTTGAATATTTATGAACATTGATAGTAATTTTAATTTCGTTTATCTCTATATACTTTTATATTTAATCAATTCTATAAGTAAATTAATATATATACCACATATATATGAAAGACAATATTATTCAAATACTTTTAAAAAGTTTACATATTCAATATGGATTGAATATGCATTGTAACAAAGAGCTATTTTTAGTGGCATATGGATTTAAATAATATTTTTGGTTAGTTGTGTCTACAAGATACTTAAAAGTTAGGATTAGCATATTATTCACTTTTAATCCTATGTTCTTTGTTGTAATCCTATTATTCACTTGTAATCCTATGGTCTTTGTTGTTTTCTCCAAACATCTTTAAATCCAAAGCTCTATGTTAGTCATTTAAAAAAAAATGAAGATCTTGATGAGTTAAATATTATTAAAACCATTAAAAACCTAGAGAAAATAGAAAGGGTAAGAGGTAAAACTCCTTAAGAGTCTAGATACTTAGGCTATAAATAAAGGGCAATGTATAAGATAATTAATGTAATGCTATTGATTATGAAAGTCATGTTAAAAGTTCAATGGTGGGAGTTATTTTGAGAAAATTGATGATCCTTGATAAAATGATATTCTATGTAGATTATAAAATAAAGAAGTCAAATTTGAAGATTCACTTACACTTACAAGTTTTTGGTGTAACAATAAATCTACATTTAAATTATGCTAACTACTAAAAAATTGAATCTATGATTATTCATAGAATAAAATTAAATAGATACAAGATACTACACTTCTTTTGAACATATACAATATAAAATTACTTTAAATCTCTTTTTAAATTGAAATATAATAAAAATAGAAGAAAAATATGCTAAATATTTTTATGATAGAGTCATGAGTGTCAATTAATGAAGTTGTTTTCTTGAGTATTTCTATATATCAAAGTGATGATGGCTGGATTTCATTTGATAATGAAAATGAAAAACTTAAACTAATTTTAGGAGAAAGGTAAAGAATAGCTTAAGGAAGAAGAGAAAGAAATCAAACAAACAAATGGTAGAAGGATGATATGCTTGGAAAGTTTTTAATATATATTGAAAACAATTTAAAAGTTTAAGGAATCACAATGATTTCTTTATTTACATGTTTGTGCTCACTTTATCTATTGATTTGATAGACTATCCTTGCTATATTTATTTTTGGTTATAGCATTTTAGTAAATTTTCAAATTGTGGGGAACTATAATATACTTAAAATAAAAATAGATTTCTTATAAAAAAACTAATGACCTAGATTTCTTATAAAAAATGTCTTGGTATTATAGTTTATTTAACTATTCTAAAAGATTGGTTATTTTTATGTAATGAAAAATGTTATCTTGTTTATGTCAAGTTTTCTCCTTAGCATTATAGGTTATTAGTTCTTTTCTAGAATTATAACAATTGAATTGTAGTTAACATGTTATTAATGCATACTTTTTTAACCAATCATATTAGAGAAATTTTTCATATGCAAATAAATATTAGATGCATTTTTTTTAAATAAACACTTCTAAATTTTTTTGAGCGCTTGAGTACCCAATTAAGAAAACAGGTCAATCACATTCTACCAACAAACTACAAACCATAAATATGTGTAAATTATTATATCCCAAGATAAATTTAACTGAAAACTATTTATTTTTTTTATAAAATTATTATTATTATTTTATGAATTTTTGAACGATCTGTCTTTCATATTTCTTTTATCCAAATGTTATTACTTCTGCACTGAAAATAACCATTACATGCATCTTACATCTTCTATTTCAGTTGAAGGCACAAATATTGTTTTGTTTACTTAGTCAGATAAGAAGCATTCCAAATTTCCATGAAAGGAGCAACAAAATAAGGTGCTCTTTTGCTACATTTTATTTGTCTTTTACTTTGCAGGAGGTGAATAAAGCACTCATTCTGTAATTTGTGTTATCATGATTCATTAATATTTACCTCAATTTAGAAACAATCTGTCCAGTGATCTTTAAAACCTTATGGTGTTTATTTCTGATTTTGGAAGATTGGGATTGATGAAATTTAATTTATTTTTGAATTTAGAAATAAAGAAATTCTATTAGCTTTAATTCATTTTTAGTTTTTGATAGTAATATCTTTCATTTTTGTTATTATGACATGTGGTTCAATTATCGATCATAAATTAAAATCTAAGGAAGTTTAGTATGTTTTTTCATTGAATAATTTAGTTTCTTACATTTATTAAACAAATTTCTCTAGCAACAACAATGAATGATACATTCTATAATATATTTTAAAAATATAATAATTTCAAATCATAGCATTCTAAAGTATCATTCAACCAAACATACTTGTCAATATGTATTTATTTATCCTACGAGGATTTGGTAGGAACTTTGCAACAATGCAACCTTGTTTAAATATGTTAAGAGAATGATCATTTTTGTGTAGGTAGGTTAAACACAAATTTTAGAGATAAATATCCTTTTAACAATACTTTGAAAGTAGGAGAAAATGAAAGTTACTTTTAAATACATATTTATACCATAATATTAAAAAAAAAGATATGTAAAAAGATAATGTATAAATTATTTTTTATGTTTAGTATTTAACTTTAAGTAGTATTGATCTTATATAAGATAATTAAGAACTATGTTATTAATTGTGATTTTGATTAAATTTGAGATATTTTCTAGTTTGAATCAATTATTTATTATATATAAATATGAATAAAAAATAGTTCGTAGATATTCTTCAAATAAGGAAAACTAATTATGTAGATGTAAATAAACATTCACAACATGTGCACATTAAGGTAGATTTATTTTCTATAAATACAAAATTTGTTTAGGGAAAGAGTTTTGACATCTATGACAACACTAAGTCTTTGACCATATTAATTTTAGTGCATTCTAAACTTATATAAAAAAAATAAATTCTTTTAGATATAATTTGTATATAAAATTATATTTTTATTATGTTATAAAGTTATAACATGTAAATTTAAACCTTCTTATATTAGATCCTAATTTATACTATTTAATAAATCTAAATCATGTGTTTGGAAGTAAAATTCCTCTTTATAATTTGAATATCCCCATATGAAGTTTTAGAATCTTAGACTTGTATTTGAGTGAAAGTGTACTAAAACTAGTGGGATCTCATATATATATTTGGAGTTCTTTGTTTACATTAAATTCACATTTTCAAATTAGTTTAGGGATTAAATCTACAACCAATGGATCAAGAAATAAATTATATTAAATTATTCATTTGATGAATCATCTAACTAAAGCCCTAAACAAATATTCATAATTTATGTTTTACCAATTTATGTAAGTTTGGGGCTACGTGCTTATTACATCCTTTTAAAGCCTACACTTATGACTTATTTTTAGATACTATAAGTTATAGTTGAACTGAGAAATTATAAAGGTTTTATTTATGAGGATCCATGAATTTGTTTATATCTAAGTTACATCATAACTTTCAAGTTAATTTGTTTTGTGAAGGTATGGCGGAAGAGCTTTTTTTCTCCTTTTGGTTGGTCAAAGCTACCCACAATTTGATCTTAAATTTAATACGATCCTAATCTAATGTTGTTTACTTCATAGCAATGATATTCTAGAGTTATAGGATGTACTTTTGAATATCAATATAATCGAAGAAAATCTCTATAATTAGTAGTTTTAAATTAATTTTATAGTCCTCATTATGTTTATTAGTTTTAATTCATTTAGAGTATATAATTGTTATTGAAATTAATTATTATTTCATTACAAATTAGATGAATTATATCATGGATTAAATTATTCTATAAATAAAATATAATTTTACAAATAATATAATTGTCCTGATTTAATAGTGGGGATTCTATTGACCTCCCCCCCCACATATTTGAATTTTGAGGGTGTTTGCAAGACCCACATCCCATACAATTTAATTGTAAGTATATTGATTTGTAAAAATTTCCACCTATAAGGAGTATTTTGTAGCTCCACATATAAAGCAATTCAAAATGCAGAATCTAAAGTATAGATTTTTGACATTGGGGATGTTTGAAGATGAGAGCATTGAAAGTTACTTACACCGAGTGAATGAGATAATAAATGCATTTAGATGTACTAGTGGAAAAATAGAAGAAAGTGAATTTGTGAGAAAAGTGATGAGAACACTACCTAATTGATACAAACCGAAGAAGTATCTTATTGAAGAAAGTCTTGATATGGATAAATACACTTTGGATCAACTTTATTGATTGCTCTCTTCCTTTAAGATTGCAAAGATTAATAATCAGTGCTATAAGAAGAGGGGAGAAACATTCAAGGTTACTAAAAAGATTGAAGATGAACCTAAAACAAGCAATGGCATGGATGAATTGGAAGAAAAATTTGTGAGAAGACTGAAGAAAGTATCTGAGAAATACAAAGGTAAGTTTCCCTTTAAAAGTTTAAATTGTGGAAAAATTGGTCATTATGCCACTAGATGTACCTTCAAGGAATATAACTACAAGAAATAAGATGATGATAAAAAATAAAGGATAATTATAGGAGAGATGACATAAAAAAAAATAGATGAGAAGGATAAGTCTAAAAGGTATTTTTGTTCAATGGAAATATATTCCTTTGAAGATGAATATGGTGATGACTCAAATGAAGAATCATTATTTTTAGCCATGGAAGAAAAGAAAAGTGAAAGGTCTGGTACTTGTTGCAGATGTGTGCTTTATTGTCATTGATGTCAACCAATGTGGTCTGGATATGTTCTAGTTCAGACATTTGTTGTGTGAAATTTAGTGTTGAAGTATTTTGAGTTATTATTTTTTACCAGTTTTTATGATTATGGTTGTACCAAAGGTTGCTGTGGTTGGTTTTGTGGATCGGATGTACATAGGCTGCGTTGGGAGTTGTTCTAGTTGATATCAGCTTGTTTTTTATGATGAGCATAGTTGAAAGCTTTATCTGTATGGTCTGGGTATTGCCTATTTCAGTCCACACTCTTTCATTTGTGTAATAACATGATTAGTATATGTGTTTGGGTTTAGAAGTGACATACATTCATTGGTCCAATGATTCTGTGTGATGTATTCTTTTGGTCCAACGTTTCTCATTGGATGTTTATTTAGAACCGTTTTTTGTTACATGTTTTATATTTTTTATCTAGTTGTATATCTTGGATCGAAAATGTGTGTACACGTTACAATCTATCTTTTGGCCAACTTGGTGAAGATGTTTCTACTTTGGTTTGGTATATATACATGATTATTTGTTGAAAATAATATAGATGAGCTAGATGCACATAAGTTGGATGATCATGAATATGCGAGTGGAGTTTGGAAGTATTTATGTGCAACTTGATGTAAGGATGTCAATTTGAGTTGTCTCTATTAGATGATATTGTAGTGTAGATGTGATAGTGGATGTAGATGCAGTGATCTGAAAGGTCTAGTGGTCTAGATATTTCAGTAGGGTCAGAGATTGTCCTTTAACAATGACTATAATCAGCATATTGAGATTCTTTTCCTCACACAGTTATTTTCTTGAAAGTTGTAAATCTGTATCTTGCCCTATTGCAGTCAGCTTTAGGTTTGCAAGTCATATTTTGTATCTTTCCCAGTTATAGTTAGCTTCAGGCTTGCAAGTCCTTTGAAGTAGTGAGCTCTCTCTTTTGTAAAATATTTCTATATAGTGGATTGATTCTATGAGTTAACACTCACCATGGTTTTTCCCAATTCAGGTATTCCATGTATAAAATATTGGTGGTCTTGTGTGGATGGTTTATGATGTTCTTGTTTAAATCTCTTTGATGTGCATATATAAAATTAAATAGTTAAGATAAGTTTGCAGTCCATTTGGAATTTTAATTTATGTCGATTCAACGACCTTCTTAGCATTTGGTGTGTGTTTAACAATTGGTATCAAAGCGAGGTTCCTCTTGAGTAAGCTTAATTGCTTGAGGTATATTTGGAGTTTTGAACACTATATTTGAAGAATAGTTTAATGATATGGATGCTTTAGATCAAGATGCTTGGGATGATGTTGAAGGATTTATTGATATGGAAGGAGAATTGAGATCTACGTTGGCTGATCTGGATGAGTGTAGGGACAAGTATAAGAAGACAGTTGAGAAGATTACTTTCTTAAGAGTTTTCGTGTACAAGGGAAATAAAAAAATTGATGAATATGAAACAAATCTTGATGAGAAGACCAAAGAATATTCAAAATTAGAAGAAGTGACAAATCTGAAAAAGGAACTTAAAGATACTAAAGATCAAGTTAGTGTTGGCTTAAGTCTGAAAGGGGGAAGTGAGATATGGGAATATATCTTTCAATTTCATAATAATGGAGATTTTGGTGAATGCTCAAAGATCAATGAAAGAAAGGACAAAGGAATAAAGAATGCTACTGAGGATAAGAAGATTTTCATGCCTAATCAAAGCTTTCAAAAGTTTGTGATGGACTAGAGACCTCCTCCTATTTCTTCCAGGTATTTATCTTCAAAGGAAAAATAATTTCATGTAATCAAGTAGGACACAAAGTGAGTGAATGCAGAAATCAGATAAGAAATTATTCTTTCAATGGAAATTGTCGTTATGCAATAAGTTTGGACACAAGGCTAGTGAATGTAGAAGCAAAATGAATATGAATAATACTGTTGGGTCTTTCAATGGATGTTGCTATGCTTTCAATGGATATGGACACAAAGTTGTTGAATGTAGGATGAATAGGAATTTCAAAAGAAATGTGAATGCGAGTATGATGCTAAGTGGTCTGGTATGCTATAACTATAATATTGTTGGGCATATTGCAAAATTTTGTAAAGGTAGTAAAGGAAAGAATGCTAGTTCGAATAATGTGGTAGACTCTAATGAAAAAGGAAAGAAGTTGTGGGTAAAGACATCAGAAGAGAAGAATGAGTGTTGAAGGTGGTTCGGAATTTGTTGAGGGTGTAGTTCCCTCTTCTGGTAATTGACTCAAACAGTAGGGTTTAAGGGGTAGCTTCAATGAAAACACCTTTCAACCCCTCTTGGTTTGATGTTGGGTTTTCTCTCAGCATGGCAAATCTGTGCAATGTTTTTCCAAAGGTTTTGATCCTATCTTGTGGTTAAAATGTAATTTTTAGAGGTTTGATAGATAATGTATTTTCTTTTTGAAAACCTAATTCGTGAGTATTTATTTTGATGATTACATTCATTTGTGCACTTATGATTTGGAAAGCGAAGGAGTGAATTCAAGTGAAAGTGTGTGAAAAAATAATTGTAGAGTAGTGATTTGGCAAAATGGTGAAAATTGTATTGATGGGGTAAAAGTATGGATCTATGTCAGACTTAGAATTAATTCATATGATCCGGCCTAAACCGTTCCAGCCAAACCAATGTGGCAGTCATGTGGCAGCCGCGTGGCAAAGGGGTTCCAACCAGAACCCTTTTGCTATATAAGTTGGAAAAAAGCCTTTTGCCTCATTTTTCACTAACCAGCTTAGAGTTTAGCAGCTGAGGAGAAGAAGGGGGCAAAGAAATTAGTGTTAATATATTAATGTTTTAGTTTTTTTTCATAATTTGTATAGTTTATTAGCTTTTTAGTTTTTTAATGCTTAGTAATATATTAATTTTTAAAAATTTAAATGCTTAATAATATATCAGTTTTAAAATTATTTAATGGTTAAAATATTTTAATCGTTAAAATATTTTAATGGATAAAATCTTTTAATGCTTGATATTTATAAATGTTGTACACATATACAATTAGATGTCAAAATGTTATCCTATGACTCCTTAGCACATACTAGGACCTCTTAAGACACTTAGGAAAACTTAGTACATCCTAGGACCTTTTAAGACATCATACAACCCCTTAGTACATCCTAGCAGCAATTAAGACATGAACTACCTCTTAATACATCCTAGGACATCTTTTGACCCCTTTTAGCATCCTAGCATGTATAACGTAAGACCCCATATGACACCATAAGAACCGTTAAGTCCCCTTATGAACGTTAATGACTCCTACTAACCCCTACTGACCCTTGCTGACCCCATATAATCATTTAGTGTCATAAGGGGTCATATGGTGTCCTAAGGGGTCATATGGGGTCCTAAGGGGTCACACATGTGTGACCCCTTAGGACCCCATATGACCCCTTAGGACACCATATGACCCCATAAGATCATATAGTGTCCTAAGGGGTCATATGGGGTCCTAAGGGGCCACACATGTGTTTTAACATGTGCGACCCCTTAGGACCCCATACGACCCCTTTTAACATTCAAGTAGGTACAACATAACTCTTAACGCACCATATGACCCCATAGGGTCATATAGTGTCCTAAGGGGTCATACGGGGTCCTAAGGGGCCACACATGTGTGACGAGGTCATATGGGGTCATACATGTTTTCCATTAGAACACATGTGTGACCCCTTAGGAGCCCATATGACCCTTTTTAAAGTCCTAGTAGGTAGAATATACTTCTTAGGACACCATATGAACCCATGGGGTCATATTGTGTCCTAAGGGGTTATATGGGATCCTAAGGGGCCACACATGTGTGACCCCTTAAGACCCCATATGACCCCTTAGGACACCATAGGGTCATATGGTGTCTTAAGGGGTCATATGGGGTCCTATGGGGTCACATATGTATTATAACACATGTTTGGCCCCTTAGGACCCCATTTGGCCCCTTAGGACCCCATTTGGCCCCTTAGGACCCCATATGACCCCTTAGGACACCATAGGGTCATATGGTGTCCTAAGGGGTCATATGGGGTCCTAAGGGGCCATACATGTGTGGCCCCTTAGGGCCCCATATGACCCCTTTTAAAGTCCTAGTAGGTACAACATACCTCTCAGGACAGCATATGACCCCATAGGGTCATATAGTATCCTAAGGGAGCATATGGGGTCCTAAGGGGCCACACATGTTCTAACACATGGGTGACCCCTTAGGACCCCATATGACCCCTTTTAAAGTAATAGTAGGTACAACATACCTCTTATGATACCATATAACCCCATGGGGTCATATCATGTCGTATGAGGTCATATGGGGTTACACATGTGTGACCCCTTAGGACCCCCCCTTTTAAAGTCCTAGTAGGTATGTAACATACCCCTTAAGACACCATATGACCCCATAGGGTCATATAGTGTCCTAAGGGGTCATATGGAGTCATAAGGGGCCACACATGTGTGACCCCTTAGGACCCCATATGACTCGCTTAGGACACCATAGTGTCATATGGGGTCCTAAGGGGCCACACATGTGTGACCCCTTAGGACCCCATATGACCTACTTAAGACACCATAGTGTCATATGGGGTCCTAAGGGGCCACACATGTGTGGCCCCTTAGGACCCCATATGATCCTTTTTAAATTCCTAGTAGGTACACCATACCCCCTAGTACATCCCAGGAGCTATTAAGACATGAACAACCCCTTAATACATCCTAAAACATCTTTTAACCCCTTTTAGCATCCTAGCATGTATAACATAAGACCCCTTATGACTGTAATGACCCCTTATGACCTTTAATGATCCCCTAAGACCCCTTATGATCCCTAATGACCCTTAATGACCCCATATAACCCCATAAGATCATATAGTGTCATAAGGGGTCATATGGTGTTGTTAGGGGTCATATGGGGTCCTAAGGGGTCACACATGTGTTAGAAGACATGTGTGGCCCCTTAGAACCCCATATGACCCCTAAGGACACCATATGACCCCTTATGACGTCATATGACCCCATAGGATCATATGGGGTCCAAAGGGGCCACAAATGTGTTATGACATGTGTGACCCCTTAGGACCCCATATGACCCATTTTAACATCCTAGTAGGTGCAACATACCTCGTAGGACACCATATGAACCCATAGGTTCATATAATGTCTTAAGGGGTCATATGGGGTACTAAGGGGTCACACATGTGTTAGGACCTTATATGACCTCTTTTAAAGTCCTAGTAGGTACAATATACCTCTTCGGACACCATATGATGCCATAGGTTCATATAGTTCCGTATGGGGTCATTTAGGGTCCTAAGGGGTGACACATTTGTTGTGACACATGTGTCACCCCTTAGGACCCTATATGACCACTTTTAGAGTCCTAGTATTTGTTGGATATTGTTGGTCATTGTTGCTTCTAGGATATGTTGTTGTCATTGATTTCAACATATTCCTATGATTTTCTCTAGTGATTGTTGATTGGGAAGATCTTATGATCCGGTTTGCAGTGTTGTTTTGTTGATCACTATTTTATAGAGTTAAGTATTTCCTCTGGTATATTCCAATGTGACCGGATCTTGTGCTAAGATTTTGGGATATTACTTGGGATGGTCTTGTGTATCTTTATTTCAGATGGTTCGTGATTTGGTGCTCCACAAGTTATCTTTCTTTGTGATAGTTGTTGATTAGTTGTACTCCTGAGTTTCAGATGTTGATCAATGAAGATTTGATAAGTAGTGTTGGTGCAGTTGTTCTTAATGATTTGCATTGATTGTTGTGTATTTTTTTGATAGTTTCTATGAACTGGTGATGATTTTCATGTTATGCGGTTTTTCCTGGTGGTGTAGCGTGTTGCATTTGATCTTGGTGAGATTTCTGGTGGTAATGAGTGTTTGGGAATTTGAATTAGGTCCATGTTATTTCATATAAATCATTATATTGGTCCGGCGGTCAATCATTGTATCATGTGATATAATTTTGTAATTGAGGGTTGAGGGTTTAGTCGACCTTATTGTCAAGGTTGATGAATTGTATATATAAGTGATATATTCTTGCAATTTAGGTGTCAATATCATTTATGCATTATCAGAGAGTGGTGCATGTGTGAGCAAGAGATTTATCCTTTGGTGTTGTGATTGTGTGGAAATTAGTGTGGCAGAGAAAACAAATGTGCTTAACTAGAACTATAATTAGGCATGTGGAGATGCTATTCTTTCAGTTCATTTCTTCCAGATTGTAGTCTAAATCTTGTTGTAAGTCAATGAGACTTCTCTGAGGGTTGTAGCCTTCTGGGCCATTATATTTTGAGAAGTGAGCCATAGGCAGTGTGCTTGAATGCATGTGCATTCCCCATTGTAATATTTCACATACTACTGTAGAGTATCATCTTATTGTGGGAAGGTTCCCACCGTGGTTTTTTCCTTAACCGATTTTTCCACGTCAAAATCTTGGTGTTGTGTGTTGTGTTATTAATTTTCTTATCTTTATTATTGATACAGTTTATCAAATCTATTTTTGTGATTGAGTTAGGAGATCCGGTGAAGACCGACTCACTCCCCCCCTCTTAGTCTTCCTCCTCTTTTCTACTAACAATATTAAGGGTTCGTCCATGTCTTAATAGCTCCTAGGATGTACAAGGGGGTATGTTGTACCAATTGTAACTTTAAAAGGGGTCATATGGGATCCTAAGGGGTCACACGTGTTCTAAGGTGTTCTAATGGGTCATGTATAGAGTCCTAAGGTGCCACACATGTGTTATAACATATGTGCAACCCCTTGGAACCCCATATGACCCCTTTTAAAGTCATAGTCGGTACAACATATCCCCTAGTACATCCTTGGAACTATTAAGACATGGACGACCCCTTAATACATCCTAGGACATCTTTTGACCCCTTTTAGCATCTTAGCATGTATAACATAAAACTCCATACAACACCATAAGATCCCTTAAGACCCCTTGGTACTTTAATGACCCCTTATGACCTCTAATGACCCCTTAAGACCCCTTATAACTCCTAATGACCCCTACTAACCCCATTTGACCCCATAGGATCATATAGTGTTGTAAGGGGTCATATGGTGTTGTTAGGGGTCATATGGGGTTCATACGGGCCACACAAATATTCTAACACATGTGTGGCCCCTTAGGACCCCATATGACCCATAACGGTACCATATGAACCCTAACGACACCATATGACCCCATAGGATCATATAGTGTCCTAAGGGATCATATGGGGTCCTAAGGGGCCACACATGTGTGACCCCTTAGGACCCCATATGACCCCTTTTAAAGTCCAAGTAGGTAAAACATACCCCTTAGAACACCATATGACCCCATAGGATCACATAGTGTCCTAAGAGGTCATATGGGGTCCTAAGGGGCCACACATGTGTTACCCCATAGGACCCCATATGACCCCTTTTAAAGACCTAGTAGGTACAACATACCCCCTAGTACATCCTATGAGTTATTAAGACCTAAATGACCCCTTAATTTCAATTATTAAAAAAACTACACAAACACTACAAATAATTACAAAAATCTTTAAAATAAGGTTTAATAAAATATAAATAATATTTAGTTTAATATAAGTACTTCAAAAAATTTGAAGCCTTCTAATATTAGATATTTATTTAATTAAAAAAATAATAATTTAATATAACATACTAGAAAAAATTGAAGCCTTCTACCAAAATCTTTTAAAAAATTGGAAATATTCATCACTTTATATAAAAAAATGTCGCTTCTATTTGCAAAAACAATTGATTTATTCAAAAATCAATTATATTATTTCACACACCTTTATTTTCATATTTTAAAACAAAAAAAAATTCATTATTTGTATGGGGTTGAAGAGGCATGGTCTCTCAAAGGACCGGTTGCACCAACCTCTAATGATCTAACCGAAAGGGTTCTGGTCGAAACGTCCTAAGTGGCATCCTAAGTGTCACCCACATCACTAAATTTGACAAATTTCTGAAACTTCTGACTTCTGCAACAAAATTCAATAGGTAAATTCAATTTATTAAAAGAACAAAAAATACCCTTTTGTAGAAATCGAAGTAAAGAATCTACTCATATAATATTTATGATGTTTTGATTAGATTTAATATATATTATTTCAAAAATTCTACAAGTAGGTATTCCAATATTCAGTAAGAGGCTAGTTTGAAAAACAAACAAAAAATATTGAGTCACCTCAAAAAAAATTGAAAAAAATATGGTTCACTAGAGGAGAGAGTCTTCTCCAAAAGGGTTTTTCTTTTGATTATCATAAATTTAATAGACAAAATGTGGTGGGAGAATAAAACTATCAAATTCAGGTATATTCAACTTTAAAATGTTATAACGAGAAAATATACATTGAATTTTTTATTTTTTTTTATGCACTGTATATGTATTTCATCTATTAGGGATATCAAAATAAAAAAAAATAAGTTGATTTATATATTTTTTTTGGTGGGAACTAGACCTCCTAATTTTCAGCATTTTTCAGCAATAAATTTTTTGACTTTAACAGTAAAAAAAAACATATCAATTATTGATAAATTTTTTTAAAAAAATAATAGACTTAAACTTCATCAAATTTTACACATTTCATCAGTTTACATCATCTAAAAATTCAAAATACAAATGCCGCTTTTATGACATCGAAATTGAACAGTTATTGTAGTGTTAACCTTTTCCTTTATAAAAGTGTGACACAGGTTTGTACTTTTACCCAATGATGAACCCGGACCTAAGTCTGAGTTGAAATCTTTTTTCCATCAAACATAGTTTTGATTGGAGTTTTTTCTAAAGTTGATGATCATGTTATTCATAAATAAGATGTTTTTTAGCATATTCATGTTGTTTTAGAATAGTATGATCATGCAAAGTGTTAGCACCTCAAAATTTTAGCAAACTTTTGAGTGCCTATGTTGAAAAAGTCAATTATATTAGTCAAAATCACATTTGCAAAATCTACCCCAAAGGCCTACTTTGGAGGACCATAATTTGAAACTGTATAACTTTCATGTAAAAACACTTGGTGAGAATGTTAACCTACTATCAATGAGTCTATTTAATCATTTGCAACCCCCCATAGTCAAATCTGGTATGTTTCCAAAGTGACAAGTTTTAGGGTTTTGAAACAATTTTACAATCTGCATATAACACATCTTTCTAATAGCCATTTTCAAATCTCAATATCTCGGTGCTTAGTGTCTTTCTAGTGAAAACAATTGTTCCTCTCAATTGTCCCTATGACGATGTACCCTCTTTGCCCATTTTAAGATCCTCATTATCAGATTTAATATCTTTTCAATGCCCAAAGCAAATGCAACTTTTAAGGTTTTACCACTATTGTTTACAATATCTGTTAAAGTACCCCTATGTAGAAATTAATATTTCACACTCAAATGACTTTTATGCCAAACCATTTGGTCTCTATAGTTTTCTATATCACAATGAACTCTTATGCAAGTTTTGAGAGCCCTGACACAACACGTGGTAGTTGGTTGCTTCATTGCAAGCCCTTTTTGATGATGTTGCCTATCTATGCGATTGTGTGATTTAAGTTTCATGTGAAGTCTCTCATCACATCGTGGACTAATTTTTAATTACTATCTCCAAGCTACAAGGATGCGGTGTAGCATCTTCTATGATAATTCACGGTTAGATTGCAAGGTCACAAGTAATAGTAACAATTAACCCTAACGATTGTGAACTCACGCCTGACAATTCATCAAATCTTTGTAGTCTTCACTAGCGATTGGTCTTGACTGCTAGGATCTTGAGCCTAACATTTTATGTCACCATGATGCATGCTCCAAGTCAGACAACAAAAAGCATGTGAGCTATTTCTCACTTAAACTACACTCACCTCTCTATATAAAATCTTGATACTGCCACCATACTACCAATGTGGGATAAATGGTTAGAACCATTACACACACAGGTGTGTCCATTTTGCACCAGGTCTATCTTTTTTGCCCGATTGCACTAATTGATTCTCTGTCCATTGTCTTCTCTATCAAAACGCCCCTCCTACTATTAAGACAATAGAAAGAAAGGTGAAGGTGGTAATTGATGAGCTTAAATACATTTCTATAGAGGGTCCCGATGTAAAGGCTAAAATTGATTCATTCCATACACTCAAGCACTATACTATCCCACCAATTGTTGACCAAGACAAACATGTCAAAAAGTTTGATGACTAGAAGAGTGAATTTGGTCAAATGGTTCCAGGGATTCTTTTACATATGCAGTAAGAAAAGGATGTTAGTGTTTATAGCCTCAATCTCTTCCTTGATAGGATAATCACATTGGATAATGGATATGCAAGATTCATCTTTGAAGTGCATGGGATAATCGATAAAACTGTAAAGCAGAAAATCGCGATCGAACCCTAAGTGTTCCCCCCACCACTCCCAGGAGAGAGAAAGGAGGTCACTAGGGTTGACGGTTTTCACTTAGGGGAGACTTTACATTCAAAAGAGGGGCTGAAACCCACAAGATCCAATCCCACACAATGCAAGATTGGATTCTAAATGAGTTTCAAGGGTTAAGACAGCAAGGCTACCCTCTTTTGTAAAGAATGTAGATAGAAGGATTGAGCTAGGAATGCATGTAAAGTGAGAAAGATTTGCTTATAAACAGAGATAGGAATATAGGATGAAGCTGCGGACCTGGAATTAGCAGTAAAATGTCGAGACGACACTGTCCTGCAAATTTGAGCAAAAATTGACGGGACGATGGCGCCCGACATGCACACGGTCCTCCGAAAAATCCGCGAAACGAAGGGGGATCTGTTCGTCTCTGCACAAGGATTCCAGATCTTCGATTACAGCCGCATACCTGCAACCTACACACAGAAAAGCGAAGAGGATTGGGGGGTTAGGGATTAGGGGTTTGCCCTTAGGTCAAACCCCAGTTTTGGAATTAACCAAGAAATGAGAAATGCTATAAATGTAAATGATTGTAATGTAAAACAAGTACTAGTACCTTGTTGTAAGAATGTTTGTATTCTTACATGCAAAGGTGTAGATGTTGTTGTATGTTGTATGTTGTATGTGATCTCCTCTTCAATGGTTGAATCCTTGTCTTGAATGCAACACTTAGCCTTGAATGGAGACTTAGAATGCTCAATTGCTTGAAGGAATGCTTGAATGCTTGAATATTTGAATATCGCTTCCGCCTTTTTTCCATCTACCAAAATGGGAGAGGAAATGTAGTTTATATACTTGCCAATTAGGGTTGATAGACTGATTTTTCCGACCTTAGGCCGACCAAGAAACATTATTTCCCGAATTGCAAACATAAAGACCCGATGCCCAAAAGAGACCGGGCCCAAAAATAGGGCCAGGGACCAGGGCACTGGGTGCCATGGTCCCACCTCCAGGGACAGCAGGGTGCAAGGAGGATCAGGCCAGGGTGCTGAAAAATGCAGTTTTTGATGTCATGAACAAGTTTCGGGGTCTCCATTCAAGTTCCGTGTTGCATCGCCATCGTGAAGACCCAAATGCGGTCGAAATTGCAAGTGTCGCAATTTTAGGACGCTACATTTAGCCCCCACTTTAGCAAGAGTATAAGCGTATGCTCATACTTCCGGTAAAGTACAAGAAAACAACATTGAAAAACTTTCACCACGTCAAGGAGGCAAGACACACCAAGCCCCCCAGTGGACTAAGGATCTTACAACTTCGATTGACAAAGTAAAAGGGAAGATCACGAGGGAGAACCATGACTGTCAGTAGTAAGGTTCCCTCACTATGAGTCATGCAAGAGAAATACCAAAAATTTTCAAGGCAAAGCTAAGTTCGCCAAGAAATTTTCAAGTATCTTGAAGGGATAGACGGGGTGTATGCCCCCCTACGTTAAAGCGATCACACACGCCTCAACGGGGGTGATTTCTTTAAGGTAGTGATACACATAAGAAATGAGAGGGGAAAGGAGCACATTATCACAAAGATTTAGCCCCCAAGTGTGAGATAAACCCAAGGATAATAGACACAAAACACAAAGCACGAGGTGACTTTGCTTTTCCTCGGGGTCAGTATGCTGTATGATAATTCATGTATATCATATGTATGTATGCATAATTGTTCTTCATTCCCCAATCAAGGAAGGTCACCTAGAACAAGGGAACACATGTGTCTTTTGAGTCAAGATGAGAGAGACCAAAAGAGATCTCAATGCTTTGCATCGTCCTCAAGTAGACAACACTAAGGACAACAAATAGAAGAATGAGAATAACATAGAAGAAGTAACAAAAGAGAGGAGGAGAGAGTCTGCTATGCTAATGAAACTAGTCTAGCATGCCATCTACCCCCCGATCTTGCTGATCAATATTTCAGGAAGGCAGGAAACACGCTAGAGGAGGAACATCCAACACGGCAGATGGAGCTATCACAAGATCCAAACAAGGGCTATGTTCATGTTCCAAGCCACGTTGTTCTTGTCTAGGAGCTAGGATAAGTGCTTTAGAAAATTCGTTAGATAAATGGTTATCAACATCAACATATTCATATTCACTATCAGAAGCAAGAGAAGTAACATCTTCATCATGAATAACATTTTCATCTATATCATCATCAAGATTTATAAAAATAGGATCTTTAACTTGCACAGGATCAAAACCATCATGCATCTTATGTTTAGGAGATTTTGGAGAAAATGGAATAATTCTTGTTGAAGGTGTGTTTGGGGATTGCAAAGTTTGAGAAGCAGCTGCCTGATCTCTAAGATGACGCTTTCGTCGACGTTCACGCACAAAACGATTTCGTCTAGTCTTAGTAGGAAGTTCAGAAGATTGAGGAGGAGGAATGTTCTCATCCTTATCACTTGGGTGTTTAGGTTGTGGTCTCTTAGGCTGAATAATAGGAGAAGAGGAAGGTCTCTTCTCTCCATAAGAGGAAGGAGGAGGAATTGCTCCATATAAAGGAGGAATATTTGGTTTAGGAAGGAGACCAAGTCCATCATGATGAGGAGGTATAGGTCTGCTTTTTGAAAGTTTATTAGACATAGACATAGTCACATCCATAGGAATGGGTTGGGAATCTTCTTGAGGAAAGACATTAGTTTTATCTTTCAAAGGAAGAACTTCCTTCTCAAGAATGATAGGAATATCAAGTTTGGGTGTTCTAGGTTCACTTAGAGATAGGATCATATCTATTTTCCACTTTTGATAAGATTTGAAAAGATGATCACTTCGTGGAGGAAGAGATTAGAATTGTTTAGGCCAAAAATAATCAATAGGAACGCTAGAAGTTCTTTCAGCTGGTTTAAAGAGACTATGATTGACAGTAACAACTTCACTTTTACGGGGAAATTTCAAACATTTATGAATAGGAGAAGCAATAGCTTTCATGGAAGATAGCCAAGGATAGCCTAGCTTCACACGAAATTGTTCGGATGAAGGAATAATAGCAAAGTTCACATCAAAGGATTTGTTATGGACCTCAATAGGTAATGTAATAGAACCAATTGCAGGAGAAGAAAATGCATCAAATAATTTCACAATCACATCTATTTTGTCATAGATCACTTGATTCAATTGAAAAGTAAAAAGAAATTCTTCAGTAATAACTGTAAAGCGGAAAAAATTGCGAGCGAACCCCAAGTGTTCCCCCCACCACTCCGAGGAGAGGGGAAGGAGGTCACTAGGGTTGATGGTTTTCACTTAGGAGAGACTTTACATTCAAAAGCGGGGTTGAAACCCACAAGATCCAATCCCACTCAATGCAAGATTGGATTCTAAATGAGTTTCAAGGGTTAAGACAGCAAGGCTACCCTCTTTTGTAAAGAATATGGATAGGAGGATTATGCTAGGAATGCATGAAAAGTGAGAAAGATTCACTTATAGACTGAGATAGGGATATAGGATGAAGCTACGGACCTGGAATTAGCAGTAAAATGTCGAGATGGTGCTGTCCTACAAATTTGAGCAAAAGTTGATAGGACGATGGAGCCCGGCGTGCACACGGTCCTCCGAAAAATCCGCGAAATGAAGGGGGATCTGTTCGTCTCTGCACAAGGATTCCAGATCTTCAATTACAGCCGCATACCTGCAACCTACACACAGAAAAGCGAAGATGATTGGGGGGTTAGGGATTAGGGGTTTGCCCTTAGGTCAAACCCCGGTTTTGGAATTAACCAAGAAATGAGAAATGCTGTAAATGTAAATGATTGTAATGTAAAACAAGTACTAGTACCTTGTTGTAAGAATGTTTGTATTCTTACATGCAAAGGTGTAGATGTTGTTGTATGTTGTATGTTGTATGTTGTATGTGGTATGTGATCTCCTCTTTAATGGTTGAATCCTTGTCTTGAATGCAACACTTACCCTTGAATGGAGACTTAGAATGATCAATTGCTTGAAGGAATGCTTGAATGCTTGAATGCTTGAATGTTTGAATATCGTTTCCACCTTTTTCCATCTTACCAAAATGGGAGAGGAAATGTAGTTTATATACTTGCTAATTAGGGTTGATAGACTGATTTTTCCGACCTTAGGCCGACTAGGAAAGGTTATTTTCCAATTTGCAAACATAAAGACCTGAAGCCACAAAAGAGACCGGGCCCAAAAATAGGGCCAGGGACCAGGGCGTTGGGCGCCATGGTCCTGGGGGACCAGGGCACTGGGCACCCTGGTCCTAAAGGACTAGGGCACTGGGCACCATGGTCCCACCTCCAGGAACAGCGGGGTGCAAGGAGGATCAGGCCAGGGTGCTGAAAAATGCAGTTTTTGGTGTCATGAACAAGTTTCGAGGTCTCCATTCAGGTTCAGTGTTGCATCACCATCGTGAAGACCCAAATGCGGTCGAAATTGCAATTGTCACAATTTTAGGATGCTACAATAACATTAACCATGCACGAAGGATCAATAAGCACTCCACGACAAGGTGTATTCTTGACTTTTGCAACTATGTATAAAGGACCATCAGGTGCCCTGATAGTTTCACTAGAATCAAATGTGATGGAAGGTTCTTTAGGGATTTTCTGTTGCTCTACAAAGTTAATCACATTCAGAGTCATAGACACAAGATCATCAGGTGAGACAGAGGAATCATCAGTATCAATCGCATTAGAGGTATGAGAAGGCAATGGATCAGTAAAAATCTTAAGATTTTGGTTAGGAGGAGCTACAAATGTGTTGCCTTTATCATTCACACCAGAAACAGAGATAGTATTATTATCAATCAAATCTTGAATTTTACCCTTTAAAGCAAAACATTTTTCAGTATCATGCCCAGGTTGACGATGAAATTGACAAAAAGATTTGTTATCAAAATAGGGTGAATTAATCTTTGTAGGATCTATTTGCCTTATAGGAGGAAGAGTAAGCACATTTTGTTCCAATAATTTATTCATAATACTATGCAATGATTCATTCAAAGGAGTAAACTTTCTTTCTTTCTTTCTTGAAAAACTTGGAAATAGGAGGCACACCTGATGCTGCATTCACATTGTTGTTGATGATGTTTTCATTGAATTTAATGGACTCTCTATTCGGTTTAAACTTCCCAAATGGTTTTTGACTACTATCACCCTTATCACTCGGAGCCATAGGATTTGCTTGTTCCATTTGACTCACAGTCAGTTGATAATTGTGAAGAGTTGCACACAACTGTTGGAAAGAAGTAAACTCAGAAAACAGAAGTTTTTCTCTAATGTCTTTTTGTAAATTAGAAATAAAGATCCTTTAAATATCATTGTCAGGCATTGGAAAAGAGATTTGAGCATACAAATGCTTATATCTACTGATGCCCTCCTAAATGGCACAATGGTTTAGTCTAAGATCAAACAACACAAAAACACACAAAGTATTAGCGTTAGTCAATCAAAAACTAAAACATATGAAGGCATTCCAAGAGAGACACTAAAAACATGCTAATGAATTTAACTAAAGAAGTAAAGACAATGAGACATCTCCAACTATCTCTTAGCATGATATTAGCTCCTTCTCCCTTGTTCCTCTCCTCTCCAAGTTCCAAAATAGTGTAGCTCTCAGCAGCTTTTTGCACTATGGATGCTTATGGAGGATTGAGATTGTAGTATAGCTCTAAATGTGAAATGAAAAGCTATTTTTATGCTAAAATGAAGTATTTTAACCAAAAAGACAAGATTTAGTTATGCTATGCTAAATGCTCTCTAAAAATGCCTATAGCTTAAATGCTTACAAGTTTTCAGGATCTGGATTATGAAGGAATGGGCTCTATTTATAGGAAAAATGGAGCAATGGATGGCCAGGATTGAAGGGTTTAATCAAGGGTCAAGATTGAAAGTTGGGGATCCATGTGCACAATTGGCACCAATGAAATGGTGACAAATGTCAACATAGGGTTGGGTTGAAAGAAGAGGTTGGAGGCATTAAAGGCCTGAGAAGACCTCATGGTTATCTAAAGGCTAAGGGTCAAGCCTAAATTAGGATTACCCACTCGATTAGGAGTTAATCCAAGGATAAACCTTTGTGCAAATGATTAAGAGATAATCATGGTCAAAGCATTAAAGGCTTGATGAGACCCTTGGGTTGGGTAGAGGTTGAGTCAAAACAAATGTTTTAACCATGTGGGAGGGTTGAATTAACCATTAATGGTTTTTGAAGACTTTGGGGGATTAAGTGGTTGAAAGTTGAAAGCCTTTAATGGTTATCAAAGACTTTGGGGTCTTTGAGAAGTGACTCCATTTTGCTTAGGAATGTGACAAAGTTTAGAAGATGGATTAGACTAATTAGGAAGGGGTTAGAAGAATCTAGAAGGGGATTAGATTTTGCAAGTGGATTTGGTGGGTGAGGGAAAATAGGCTTTTATTTAAAATAAAAATTCATTTATTTCAATAAATGTGTGCAAGTTGCATTTGTAGGAAAATGCAAGTGGGGTGGGGATAATGATTTAAATAAATGTTTTATTTGATTTATTTAAAAGAAGAGAAGGGGATTTAATTAACTCAACTCCAACATGGTATCAGAACTTTAGATCTGCAGCTATCTGTTCTTGTTTTGAGAATTTTTGCATTGGAAGCAGATCTGGGGTTTCAGAAATTTTTTTATGTACCTAGGGATAGGTTTTTTTTGAGCACTTTGGGCCTAAATGGACCTCACCATCATGCTCAAAAGGCTCGAAAACCCCTATGGTCATATAAAATTTGACCTATTTTGGTTCCTGAGCCTTTGGGAGTATTTTTTTCTTAGATCCAAGCCGTACAACCCTGGCACGTAAATCAAGAAAAAAAATTTCAATTTTTTTTTTTTTGCCTTTTTACGACATGCAGGCCGAAATTTGATTTTTTTGTTAAAAAAAAAATCAAAAAAGGCGATTGTTTTTTTGTAAAAATAAAAAATAAAAAATAAAAAATAGGGCAAAGAAAATTTTTGATTGGCACAAGTTTTTTTGGGGGGTTCCCACAGTACACAGAGTACTGTGGGGTGTTGAAATGTGGTGACTGATCAGCAAAGTACTGTACACTCAACACGTATCCTCGCCGGGGTCCGGGGCTGGGCCGGGCCTCGGGCAGGGGTTTCCCACCCCCGAGAAATTTTTTTTTGCCATTTTTTTCATTGATGAAAACCAACATTGTAATAAAACCCTAAAAAGGCCGACTTTGTTTGTTGCCCTAAAAACGCATGTTATAAGCGGCTGGGATGCTTAAGGCATTGTAATGTTGATGTACTGTTTTTGTTGGATAATAAGAAAGATTGGACGACTGTGTATGGTGGACGTAACCCATTCTGGGTGAACCACGTTAAATCTCTGTGTTATCTGTGTCTTGTTTTATTTCTTTATCTTTTGTATTTAAATCTGCATATAATTGTTAGTTCATATTTGCTTCGGATCTACTTGAAACCCTAACAATTGGTATCAAAGCGAGGTTTTTTGTAAATTGGCAGGACTTTCAGATTTGAGTGGGAGCAATGAAAGATTTTAAATTCAAGGTCAAAAAGTTTAACAGCCAGAATTATCAGTTATGGAAAATGCAGATGGAGGATTACCTATATCAAAAGGATTTGTGGCGGCCATTGGAAGGAAAGGCAAAGAAAACGACCACAATGTCAGATGAAGAGTGGGACATTTTAGATAGAAAGGCACTGGGATCCATTCAATTGTGCCTTGTGCCGTCTGTAGCATTCAATATAACAGAAGCAAAAATGGTTGTAGATTTGATGGCAACATTGGCCAAGTTGTATGAGAAACCCTCGCTTTGAATAAGGTATTTCTTATGAAATGTTTGTTTAATTTGAAAATGAGTGAGGGAGGATCTGTAGCAAAGCACTTAAATGAATTTAATACAATTACCAGTCAATTGTCTTTGGTAAAAATTACCTTTGCAGAAGAGGTTAGGGCTCTCTTGATTTTATGTTCTTTGCCAAAAAGCTGGAATAGCTTGGTTATGGCTGTAAGTAACTCTGTCTCTGGTAAAAATACTTTGGTATTTGATGATATTGTTGGTGTTATCCTAAGCGAGGAAATGCGAAGGAAAAGAACAGGTGAGACTCCAACATCATCGGGTAGTGTTTTGAATGTGGAGAACAGAGGAAGATCAAAGGAAAGAGGAAAAGGCCCTGGGAATGAGAAGTCACGAGGGAAGTCAAAGAAAGGACACTCTCAATCTAGAGGAAAGAAAGATTGCTGGTACTGCAGAAAACCTAGTCATCTAAAGAAAGACTATTGGTCTCGAAAAAAAAAAGAAAGAGACAAAAATGAAAATGACAGTAAGGAAGCTAATATTGCAAGTAATACTTTACAAGATGCTTTAATCTTATGTTTGGATAATGTTAATGATTCCTGGGTAATAGATTCTGGGGCTTCATTTCATGCTACACCCCATAGAAAATATTTTCTAGATTATGTTCAAGGTGATTTTGGATAGGTATATTTGGGTGATGATAAGCCCTATCAAATTGTTGGAAAAGGAAAGATAAAGATCAAGTTGCAAAATGGAAATGACTAGTTTCTGTAGGAGGTAAGACATGTTCCTAATTTAAGAAGAAATTTAATTTCTGCAGGACAACTAGGTAGTTAAGGTTGCATAGTTACCCTCTCAGATGGTATGTGGAAGGTCACTAAAGGATCATTAGTAATAGCTAAAGGTGCGAAGGTAGGCACATTATATCTGTGTACAGGTAACACTTACTCTACCCTAGCTGCTATAGATAAAGTTACTGCAGGGACAACAACAACAAATGTTGCAAGAACAAATTCGATAATGTGGCACCATAGGCTTGGGCACATGAGTGAGAAAGGGATGAAAACCCTTCACTCCAAAAATCTATTGCTAGGACTAAAGAAGATTGATTTAGAGTTACGTGAAAACTGTGTTTATGGTAAACATAAAAGAGTTAGATTTCTCAAGGTTGGGAAAGAGAAGAAGAGTGAGAAGTTAGAGCCTATACATTCAGATATATGGGGACCAGCTCAGGTATCATCTCTTGGTGGCTCTTTTTATTATGTTATTTTTATTGATGACTCAACCAGAAAAACATGGGTATATTTCCTAAAACAAAAATCAGATGTTTTTGAAACTTTTAAGAAATGGAAAGCTTTGGTTGAGAATGAAACAGGAAAAAAGTTGAAGTGTCTCAGATCGGATAATGGAGGTGAGTATTGCAGAAAATCATTTGAAGATTACTGCTCCTTAAATGGGATTCGAAAGCAGAAGACAGTTCCAGGAACTCCACAGGAAAATGGTGTGTCAGAAAGAATGAATATGACTATCATGGAATGCACGAGGAGCATGAGATTGCATGCTGGATTGCCCTTACATTTTTGGGAAAATGCTGTACATACTACTGTTTATTTGATAAATAGAGGACCTTCAACCCCTTTGAATGGTGGTATTCCAGAGGAGGCATGGACTGGTAAAAAGGTAAATTATTCTTTTCTAAAAACTTTTGGTTACAAAGCTTTTGTCCATGTTGATAAAGAAAACAGAACCAAGCTTGATGCTAAATCTTAGAAATTTACCTTCATTGGATATGGGATAGATGAATATGGCTATCGGTTATGGGATTTTGAAAATAAGAAAATAATTAGAAGTAGAGATGTTATATTCAATGAGAAGGTTATGTATAAAGAACAGATGCAGGAAAATAAGCATGAACAGGACAAACAAGAATATGTGGTGTTGGATGAGATTCCTGAAAATGAAATGCCACAGGTACCTGATGCTCAGCAACAATAGATTGTCCCACAAACTCCTGCAAGTGTTAGACGTTCTACGAGGACAAGTAGACCCCTTGAAATATTTTGTCCTTCTTTATATTCTATTTTATTAACAGATTCTGGTGAACCAAAAGAATATGAAGAAGCAATGCAGGTAGATGCCAAACAACAGTGGGAGCTAGGCATGAAAGAGGAGATGGACTCCTTGATGAAAAATAAGACTTGGGACTTAGTCCCTTTACCTGCAGAAAAAAGAGCCTTGCCTAACAAATGGGTTTATCGGCTGAAGGAGGAGGAAGGAGGTCAGAAAAGATATAAGGCCGGACTTGTGGTAAAAGGTTTTGCACAGAAAAAGGGTATAGATTATGATAAAATATTTTCTCCAATTGTAAAAATGACTTCAATTAGAATTGTACTTAGTCTTGTGGCTGCAGATAATTTACATCTTGAACAATTAGATTTCAAAACAGATTTTCTCCATGGAGATTTGGAGGAGGAAATTTACATGTTGCAACCACAGGGATATGAGGTCAAAGGTAAGGAGAACTTGGTGTGCAGGTTGAAGAAAAGTCTGTATGGCCTAAAGCAAGCACCCCGACAATGGTATTTAAAATTTGATAGCTTCATGGCTGAACACGGTTATCATAGATGTCATTCTGATCATTGTGTATATTTTAAGAGATTTGATAATGGCAGTTATATTATCCTGTTGCTTTATGTTGATGACATGCCTATTGCTGGGTCTAACATGCAACATATAAATGATCTTAAACAGAAATTAGCCAGGTCATTTGCTATAAAGGATTTGGGTGTAGCTAAGCAAATTCTCGATATGAGGATTACACGGGATAGGAAAAATAGAACCTTGAATTTGTCTCAAAGTGAGTATATAAAGAAGGTGTTTAAAAGATTTAACATGCAAGATGCAAAAGCAGTTAGTACACCTTTGGCTAGTCATTTCAAATTGACTAAGGAGATGTGCCCAAAGGCACAAGAAGAGGTTAATAAAATGTCTAACATCCCGTATTCATCAGCTATTGGCAGTCTGATGTATGCAATGGTATGCACAAGGCCAGATATTGCACATGCAGTGGGAGTTGTGAGCAGGTTTATGAGTAATCCGGGTATGGAACATTGGAATGCTATGAAATGGATTCTTCGATATTTGAAAGGAACTACTATGAAGGCATTATGTTTCAAAGGATCTAATGCTGCTATGAGTGGATTTGTTGACTCTGATCTTGCGGGTGATATTGATTCACGGAGGAGTACTACAGGGTATGTTTTTACTATAGGGGCAACTACAGTCAGTTGGATTTCTAGGCTACAAAAGGTTGTTGCACTTTCAACCATTGAAGCTGAGTATGTTGCTGCTACAGAAGCCAGCAAGGAGATGATTTGGTTGCAATGTTTTCTGGAGGAATTGGGTCAAACACAAGAGGATAGCCCATTGTATACTGATAGCTAGAGTGCCATTCATCTTGCGAAGAACTCTGCTTTTCATTCAAGGACAAAGCACATTCAGCTCAAGTACCGCTTCATCAGGACTGTTTTGGAGGAGGGTCAGTTACGGCTTGAGAAGATTCACACAAGTGAGAATCCTGCAGATATGTTCACGATGGCAGTTCCATAGGAGAAGCTGATTTCTTCATCAGTTTCAGTTGGTCTTCTTGATTGATAATTATGAAATTCATACCAGTCGAGTCCTAGTGTTTTATCCAACGGATGCTGCATGTACAATGGTGTCGTGTAGTATCAATCTCCAAGTGGGAGATTGTTGAAATGTGATGATTGATCAGAAAAGTACTGTACACTCAACACGTATCCTCACTGGGGTCCGGGGCCAGGCCGAGCAGGGGTTCGGGGGCGGGAGCCCCTGAGAAATTTCTTTTTGCCATTTTTTTCATTGATGAAAACCGACATTGTAATAAAACCCTAAAAAGGCTGACTTTGTTTGTTGCCCTAAAAATGCATGTTATAAGCGGCTGGGATGCTTAAGACATTGTAATGTTGATGTACTATTTTTGCTAGATAATAAGAAAGATTAGACGACTGTGTATGGTGGATGCAACCCATTCTAGGTGAACCATGTTAAATCTCTGTGTTATCTGTGTCCTATTTTATTTCTTTATCTTTTGTATTTAAATCTGCATATAATTGTTAGTTCATATTTGCTTCGGATCTGCTTGAAACCCTAACATGGGGCCCCTGCCACGTTGCATGCCTGGGAGCCGCTGTTGTCAGACCCTCTTGGGCCCCGCGTTTCCTTCCGACCCTACAATTCGCAAAGCTAAGTTTTTAGGTATGGATGGTTTATCCTTATGAGACTTTTCTAACCCTAATTCTAGTGGTCTTGTTAGGTATGGATGGTTTATCCTTATGCAAATTTTCTATGATGTTAAAGTTGATATATTCCATGTTAATGTTTATGTTGCAATGGATTTTGATTATGTTCCTTTATGAATAAGCAATGAATATTTGAATATTGTTTTATGGATACTAACCCATGCTCTAATAGATTTAGTTAGGTATCGAGATGTGATTGATTATGGTAGTTGAAATGCATTGAGATTAGATTCAAGTATTGTGTGTGTGTTCCTGATTGTGGTGCAAGAGGATAATTCCTTATCACTCTCTTAGGAGAGACATATGATGTCACGCTTTCCATTCACCGATGTGGATGTACATGTTGCATATGTTATATTTGTATATGTGTGCATTTGTGATGCAAGGTTGTAGGTACAAGGCATTGACTCCACCTGGTTTCATAGGTCAAAGCATGCCTAAATAATCTTGATGGTGTTTGTGGAAGATAGCGTATTGGCTCAATTGACCCAACCTATAACCTTTTCTCTATAGAAGGGCAATAATCCTTGTCATGTGGTTACCTAATTGGAATGCCATTAAGGCAATATGTAATAACCCTAGTTATATTTGTATGTGGGTGTGCAAGTGATTATTTATCTTTGTCATTTGTATTAATTATTGTTTATAAATAATAATTATATGGTTTGTATTTTATTAATAAGTATTAATGATATATAGGTGCTTATATTTATGAGCATAATGTACTATTTTCCTTTTTATTAATGTTTAAGGATGCATATTTTATGGTGGCTATTTTTAAGGAGGTGAATTTATATTAGCAATTGTAATTTTTTAAAGTTTGAATTCCTTTTGGTGGGAAACCCTAATTCCACCCAACTTTGGATTAGTGTTTTATGTTTTAATATTTCTTGAGTTTTGATTGGTTGTGTGGGAGTTAAGTTTTATTAATTTTAATTAATCATTTTGGAGGTTGAGAGTTGGTTTTTCTGTGAATTGGTTGAGAGGGAATCATTATTCTTTGTTTTGGATTTTTTTTGGGGGAGAGGATGGAGAGAGGATTTTTGGCTAGAATTTTTTTTTGGAATATTGGGTGCTCATGAATGGCTATTTTGATGGAAATTGAGAGGCTTGGATTGTGGTGTGAAAAGAGAGAGATCTGTTGGATTTTTTTTTCCATTATTCTTATGCAATTGAAAGGGGTTTTTGTGGGAGATAATTACTTGAGATTGTTTAAG
Organism: Cryptomeria japonica; assembly: GCF_030272615.1. Lineage (NCBI taxonomy): Eukaryota > Viridiplantae > Streptophyta > Pinopsida > Cupressales > Cupressaceae > Cryptomeria > Cryptomeria japonica. Next base: position 111,770 of record NW_026729066.1, on the reverse strand, counting down.
GAGGTATTGCTAGTTCTTAGATGCTGCATGTTGTGGTTTTTTATGGCTGGATTGGTCTAATTGAGCATGAATTTCATCCGGGATTCTTCTCTCATCAAAACTCCTTTAATTTGTGTTGTCTCCTCAGGACTTGAGGTAGGGTTTTGAGACCTAGATGTAGGAGAATGTTTATGTTCTTTTTTTGAAAAGAAAAGAATGTTGTTTTCAATACTTTTGCTATCATTTGAATTTATTTTAATTTTTGGGCAAGTATGGGGTAAGAGGGATTTGAATGCATTCCCATTCCTTGAGTTTTAGAGACTGTTTTTTAAGAAATCTTTATGTTGTTTTGATTCTTGTTGAGTAGGATTTTGTTGATATGCTTAATAATTATTCCGCTCTTATTATGGTTATAATCTGATTTATATGTTGTTATTTCCACTTGTTATTCAAACAAAATCAATTTGTCAACAAAAGTGAATTTAAGTAAATCTAACTAAAAAATATTTTTAGTCAAACATGTGGTCTATAGAGATTCATTATAGCTATGGTCTATAGAGATTCATTATAGCTATCTTATACATGGGCCACAAATTTTTCAATTGAAATTGTCTACTAAATGTAAGTTTTATACCACTTTGGGTCTAATTACCAAAAATAATTTATTTTTGAAAGACTTGATGTTTCAACAACTCTTACTCTTATAAATAATTTTTTTTTTGAAATGTAAAAATACCCTTTTATAGATCTGTGAGTGAATTTTCAGAAATATATATCTTTTAATATTTTAATAAGTTTATATATATATATATATATATATATATATATATATATATATTATTAAAAGTAGGTCATCAACACTAAAATATAAGGTTGATTATCTTGTAAAGGAAAAATACTAAAATTTATCTAAAAATTTGAAAAAAAATTACCTAGATAAAAGCGTTTATGTCAAGATGATATAATTATTTTCTAATTTGGATAAACAATTAAGAAAAAAGGTGATGCCAAATGGAAAGAGTTATATTTTAGTACACCCAATTTTTCAAATTTATTGAAAAATATATATAAATTAAAAATAGTTAAAAATATATATTTGCACTTAAGTTTCAAGTTATCAATATACAAAAAAAAATTGAAGAACAAAAGGTAAAATTTACTATATAAAGTGTGACGCCTCGTGTAACTTCAATTTTAGCATTTTATCATCAACTATATTATAGTATTTACTTTATAAGAAAGTATATTCAATAATTTTTTTAAACTTTTTTAAAAATTACAAACATAAAATACACAAAAAATATATATTTTATTAGTTTACATCATTTCAAAATTCAAAAAATATATTTCACTTTCTATTGATTCAATTTAAAAACTTGAATCAACATTGGCCATTTCCTTTATAGAAGTGTGACACAACTTTGTGCTTTTACCCATATATTATTTGCTGTTGTTGTGTTAAGTCATGTTCTAGACCTTAAATTTTTCTGTTAAATACTAGAAAATACATTTTCGTGTTGTCCTACAAGACTACATTCAATTCGGTGTTCCTTTGTGCAAGTCTAGTTGATCAATTTTGTTGTCTTCGATCAATTTAACAAGATTAATTAGGAATCCATTTTGAGATTTGAAATGAATTATTAATATATTTTTGAGGGAATATTAGGATCTGAAATAAATCCTTAATAATTTTGAAGATATTTCAGTTTGAGTCCCGTACTTGTTGTTTGACTCTATTCATCAGTTCGGGTGCCTCTTGGGGGCTCTAGAGGATGGGTATGAGGTTTATGCTCTATTTTTCAGTCAAATTTGGATTAGATTGTATGAAATGGATTAATTTGTATATGTATGTGGTTTATTGATTATCTTATGGTGTTATCTCTATGTATTCCTGTGTTGGTTTGAGCCCTATGTGTTCCTATGTTGAGATATTTATTATAATGTTATATGGATGCAATGATGTTCAGGTCCCTATTATGAGACTTAATGGAATTATATTATATTGTTAATTTGTTGATGATTCATGTTTCCTTCTTATGCCCTGGTTTGAGTTTAGGTAGGCTTAGTATCATAAGGGAGAGTGGCTTTCCATGGGGGCCGAGATCCTAAGTGATTTCTAGGATAATCCATTGGGAGAGTTGTTTTAATAAGTGATAACCTTAATTAATGACCATAGGAAGGGTTGGTAATGCCCCACTTAGGTCTTGGAGTGCTTGTATAGGCTTAGGATGAGACTGGGAAGGCCTGTAATGGCAAGATCAACTGCCTTCTCTTTACAAAAGGTATGTTGGTTCCACATGAGTCTTGGATGGGGGTTAGGAGTTGGAAGAGATTGCCAAGATAACCTAGGATGGGGGCTGGGGTCTATGGAGACTTACCAAGATAACCCATGTCGAGCTATGTGATGACACTCTTCCCTTGTGAGCACTAGCGTCGTACCCTTGTGTAGTCCTTACTTGTTGTTATCTTGTGGATGTAGATAGTACATTGTTCTATTTTATCCCTTTCTTGTGTGAATGTGGACCACATCTCTATCTCCTAGCACGGGGGTGGTCCTTTGGGTTCCACATGGTCGAGTGGTAGTTGCCTTTGTCCATCAGGTAGTTTGGACCTATTCGTTGCTTAGATTGGCCTTGATTCTTACTCAAGATGCTTCTCTTGGATATGGTTTACTCTAAAGTTCAGAGGTAGTTTCATGCATTCTTTATAAGTTGTTACTATGCTATGTGGATATTCACCATGACTGTAGTATTGGACATGCCTTCAAGGTAGACGGTGTAAACAATGATGTAATCTAAGATCTTGTAGGAATTATGATGGTTAGTTGTAATGATGTTATTGTTTAATCTTGGTAGATTATGTGTTAGTTAGTTATTATTCAAGGCATTACATGAACATTTGGATTTGGGTCCTAAAATGAACCTAGACTTAAGGTTAAATGAATGCATTTAGTCTCTTATCATTATGTAATCAAATGGGAATTAATCTTTTAGGATATGTTAACTTTATCATTAATACTCATCTCATAAAGTATGGTTAATTGGTAATTATGTTGGATATAGTTCCTTTCATGTTTCTATGAGTTGTCTAGTAACAATGTTAACGAACCTTAGATGATGGTCCAACTTTTATTTCTTTCCGCTTGTACATTTAAGTTTATTAAGTTATCTCTTATTGAGCATTGCATTACGATTCTCATTATGATGTTTAAAAAAAAAATTTCTCTTCTTAGTTGAGTTAGTTAGGTTAGATCCTTTGGGGTTCCTTGGTGGGGTGTTACAATGCTTACCAAGAATGCATCCCTGGTGAGCTCCATCAAAAAATTGAATAGAAGGTAACCTAAAAACCATGTCCTATTGACTAAGCTATTGCAAGTAATAGTAGTTCAATTGACCAAACTGTTGATGCCACAAACAAGTCGCCTCATTATCATGAGTAAGACTACCAAAGGAGAGTCAGAAACAAAATGAGAAAACTGATATAATCTAGAATGATGATATGCTTTTCTCATCGTATTAGTAGACCTATTATGTATTTTACTTATTACCACTGTATCTAGTGTGAAGTCAACTCACTTGCCAAAACTAGTGTGAGTGATTTGATAAATAGATAGGAGATTAGTTGATAAAAATGGAACACAAAGTCAAACGTTCCTCTTCCCACATCAAAAAACCCTTTTCCATGCACTTCAATAGGAGTGTCATCACCCATTAGTATGTTAAGAATAGAACATGACTTTAAAGAGGTGAAATCATTTTATAAAAAATCCAAGTGGTGTGAAGCACTTGAGTCAGCGATCCAAGAATTTGGTTGTGAAGAAATAGAAAATATGGACTCACCTTTTCTTTTCCCCTTACTTTTGTCTATGTTCTTAGAAGATCCTTTTGATGAACTCTGTTTGACTGAATCAAACACCTTGCTATTGATATTTTCTAGAAGATGTGAAAGGTGGTCAATTTGTTTCTTTAAACACTTATGTTCATCATGGCTAGACCTCTTACAGTAAGTACACTTGACCTTCTCCTTCTTAGGTTGTTCACCTTTTGATGAAGAGGTTTGATTATCTACTTTTGAAGTAGTAGATCTTTGATATTTCTTCTTTTATCCTTGGTACTTTTGTTTCTTATCATGCTTACTAGACCATTTCTATTCTTTTGTACCTTGATTTACAACTAAGACATGAGACTTAGAGGGTTTGATGGTACCCATTTGAACCAATTTGTCATGCTCCCTAGTGAGTTCTACTACAAATTCATCTAGAGAAGGTATTTTAACATGGTACCTAGGGTACATTTTGTAGCATCAAATATAGAAACAAACATTGAATAGTGATGACGAGGCAACAGACTGGAAGGATAACCTTGAACCAACCAACCTCTAAGGCTCACCAACTCAACCAAAACCCTACTACCAAAGGGTCCTTACACAACACCAAGTCAAGAAATGGTTCAATAACACTAAACAATGCCTTGGGAGACTCAAGGGCTCCTATATGTCCACTTAAAAATAACTAACACTCTCAAGTCTTGTGTGACTACACACACCCTTGCATACATGAGTGGGCTACTACTAGGCTTTAGGGGTTTGAATGGCCCACTTGACCAATTCAATACAAAAACCCTTGGAGGGGTGTTATCACAACACCTTAACACACATGAAACATGATTTCATGGTTTAGACCCATCAGAACGTCAATTTTGACTCACTTGCCCACAAATAGAACCGATTGCAATTAGGCCTCCATTTGAAGGAATTGGGTGATAAATTTTGACACCCTGAGCATCTAGGAAAACAATTTATATTTTAAGATACCCTTTTGGGAGTTCTCAACAATATTATAGTTTTCAATACCAGACCAACTTGCATATATCCCAACCAATACTACACTAATAGACCTAATAGGGCTATTAGGCCTATTTGACTGAACACCTGTCACATACTTGCTTGGTTCTCCTAAAAGATGACTATCCTTGACCATGAAATGTTGTGTCAACCTCCAAAATACTTCTCTATCACATTCAAACCCCTGTCTAGTGCTCTACCACTCAATTCTCTTGCACAACACTCACCAAATCGGTCTGTCACATAGAGATGTCAGACCTAGGGTTAGTTCTCCATCCTCTTCGCCCTGTTGTGTCCTCTTAATGGCTCTTGGAATTGACATATGATATAGTGGCCTATCATCTCCTATAATGACAGAGTGTTCAGTTAAGGATTGATAGGCCAAAACCCATTATTACAATCAAACCCTAGGGGTTTGAGGGTTTTAGGCTACCCGGTAGAGATTTGCTTGTAGAATGGGGCAACGATAACTTCAAGGATTCTCAAAAAATAAAAAAACAAAGGTGAAAAAATCTAATTTCAGGATATATGTGATGATCATTCTTTCCAATCCACCTTCAGTATGCAATCAACATAAATTAGACAATTTCCTGTGTTTCCAACAGTTTTGATGCTTCAATTTCCTTCTCAAAACAATCAAATCAACACACACTTACATATTTTGGGGTTTGGGGTCCTTAAAGGCATCACCCAAAATGAACACAACCTCCTCCAACCATTTTTCAAACTGAACTGACTGTTGGAGACATAAAACTACCCTTTACAACGAAAAGTTGCTCATGACAATATTTGTCAAAAATGATAAATTTCAACATTTTGCTAAACCATGACCTTAAACACATTTAAATAGGTCCAAATAGACATGAAAGGACTATTGGAGCCAACTTTTACATTATTACATCAATTTGACCCTTATTGACTCATTTGCTCAATATTGGCCAAATCAGGACCTTCCTAGGACCAACTAGATAACTTGATTACATGAATGGTCAAATGACCTTATTACAATGCTTTTGGTCTCATTAGACCTTATTTGACACAAGAAACCATCTAGAAATCAAAATGTTCATATTTGACCCCATATAGGTAATTGGAATTAGGAGGTTCACTTGGTTCACTTGGTGCTCCTGCACCATACTCCCCCCCTTGAAAAATCCTCATGTCCCATGAGGGAACGTCAAATCCAGCCTTTTGAAAACCTATGAAGCCTTGAAGTTATCGCTGTCCCATTCTACAAGAAAATCTCTACCGGGTAGCCTAAAACCCTTAAACCCCTATGGTTTGATTGTAATAATGGGTTTTGGCCTATCAATCCTTAACTGAACACTCTGCGTTATAGGAGATGATAGGCCACTGTATCATATGTCAATTACAAGAGCCATTATGAGGACACAATAGGGCAAAGAGGATGGAGAACTAACCCTAGGTTTGACATCTCTATGTGATAGACCGGTTTGGTGAGTGTTGTGCGAGAGAATTGAGTGGTAGAGCACTGGAAAGGGGTTTGAATATGATAGAGGAGTATTTTGGAGGTTGACACAACATTTCATGGTCAAGGATAGTCATCTTTTAGGAGAACCAAGCAAGTATGTGATAGGTGTTCAGTCAAATAGGCCTAATAGCCCTATTAGGTCTGTTAGTGCAGTATTGGTTGGGATATCTACAAGTTGGTCTGGTATTGAAAACTGCAATATTGTTGAGAACTCCCAAAAGGGTATCTGAAAATATAAATTGTTTTCCTAGATGCCCAGGGTGTCAAAATTTATCACCCGATTCCTTCAAATGGAGGCCTAATTGCAACTAATTCTGTTTGTGGGCAAGTGAGTCAAAATTAATGTTCCGGTGGATCTAAACCATGAAATCCTATTTCATTATGTTAAGGTGATGTGAGAACACCTCTCCAAGGGTTGTTGTATTGAATTGGTCAAGTGGGCCATTCAAACCCCTAAAGCCTAGTAGTAGCCCACTCATGTATTCAAGGGTGTGTGTAGTCACACAAGACTTGAGAGTGTTATTTATTTGTAAGTGGACATATAGGAGCCCTTGAGTCTCCCCAAGGCATTCTTTAGTGTCAGTGAACCATTACTTGACTTGGTGTTGTGTAATGACCATTTGGTAGTAGGGTTTTGGTTGAGTTTGTGAGCCTTAGAGGTTGGTTCGTTCAAGGTTATCCTTCTAGTCTATTGCCTCCTTATCAAATAGTTAGGACCAAGTTTAGAAAGAATACTCAAGATTAGTTTCTTATCATCCTTTTTGAATTCAGACCGTTCCAACTACGATATAACAGATTTGAGTTTCATGAAAAAGTCTTGTATAGTGTCAAAATTGGTTGGACTCAACCCTATGAGTTCATTCTCTAATTGATGACTTCTTAACTCATCTTTATTTCCAAAGAGGTTTTCCAAAGTGACCCACACTCTATTTGGTGTAGTGGTAGATTCAATGGGAAAAAGAAGGTCAGGGGAGACTGACATACACAAAGTACCAAAGACTTCATCACATTTGTTAAACCATTTTATCTTTTTTGGAGCACCCTAAGGTTTAGTTTCAAGTCCCATTGTAATATTATGATATATATGTATTTTCAGATATATTATCATCTTAGATTTCCATTCCAAATAATTAAACGATGTTAAAAGAGGAATTGTAGGTGCATCCATGATAGGAAGAAAGGAGATTGCAAAGAATTAGGATAAGTGAAAGAAATAAGACACACAAGACACCCCCCTTTTCACTAGTCTCAAAAATCACTTCCCCCTAAATAACACAAGGTTGACACTTTATAATTAGGACATTTACAAGGCCTTTAATCAAATTACAATGCTTTCTAGGGCTCCAACAACCAAAATTAGAAAGTTTTGATATAAATAACTATGATGCAAAATAAAATAAAAATAGCCTTATGGATGTGTAATACAATTCAATACCTTTTCAATGCCTATTCATTTTTAAAAAATGAAGTTTCAAGGTGAAAGATATGGCCTATTGAAGAGAAAAAGATTCACTTGATTCAACCTACAATATTTGATGGAAAATGATAGAAAATTTTAATGAAAACCATGTGGATGGAAAGTGCTCATTTCTAAATTTAAGCAATATCATTGAAATTTATTCCTTTCACTTAAATTTGTTATTTAGAAACATGTTTTCTTTTAGATAGAAATTAACTCATCATACTAAATTTAAGCAATATCATATTTTTAAGTGCTTGAAATTACTATATAAACACCAATCATAAAACTTAGCATACCATTATCCAAATAAACTAATATTAAATTGAAACAACATACTATAGCTGATAATACCTTGTATTACTTGTCCATATTTAGTACTAGTAATAAAGGGATATCCATTTGAAAGTCAACATAGGTCTAGGTACAAATTTAGATAAGGTAGTTCATTCATAACCATTAGGAGTTGCTCAAGCCATACATCATAATAGATAAATTTGACATCCTCACTAAATATGAAGTTAGCAGTCCAAAACCTAGAGGGAAATAACTTATCTTTGTTTGAAATAATCACCTCAGACATCCCATGGAGTCTGATTATTTTATTTATGAATATTTTAGCCAATATTAGGAAATCATCTTTCATTTTTCTTAGTATGAAATGTCTTTCTTGGTTAAATTATTGACCATTACCATAATACTATCAAGTTGGTTTCAAGTTTTGGGTAAACTTGTAGCAAAATCGATGGAGATTATTGACCATTTATGCCAAGGCAAATTGTAAGGATAGAGAGTTCCTATAGGATGATAAAGTTATTCCTTCACTCATTAAAATTATAGTCATGATGATAAAATTAGTTACTTACTTCTTCATTCTTGGCCAAGAGCAAGGAATTTTTAAATTTGCATAAATTTTAGCTACCCCAATATGTACTTGACATGTAACACTATAGCCTTCAGTAAGTATTATCAATCTTAAATCTCCTTTAGGAACATACATTTGGTGTAGATAAAAAAGTATTCCATCATCTCCCACATGATCCTCTACTAGGCTAGTCCCTTTTTGCAATTATAGTCTTATTTGTTGGCATAAAGGATTTGTTTCTCACATTTGTTGATAATTTTTTGGCATGTTGAACTTTAGCTAGGTGATTATAGTTAATCTAGCCGTTCGAATTAAGGCATAAATAATTTGATTTTTATTTCATTTAACATATGAACTATCTATCTAATAATTACTTAGAACTTCCAATCACCTTCTCCATCTCATATTTAAATGAGTCCGTGTGAAAAAATATTGAAGTCTCTTATGTTCAATATTCAATTTAAATGGTTTCCTCACCAAATACATTTTCTCTCTCTTTAAATCATGAAAAATTGCTACTAGATCCTAGTCATGGATATGGTGGTTGATTTCACATTCCTTTCAATTTCCTAATTTCATAAGTGATTACACACTTTTTGGAAACTTGACTTATGTTGTCATTGATGTCAACCTGTCTGGTGTTGTCATTGACGCCATTGTGTGTAGAGGATGACCCAGTCCAAAAGTGACTATTCAAATGTTGTTGTATGGTCTAGCGGTGATGTTGAGTAAGTGTGAGGTGTTTCTAGAAGACTGGTATAGTGGAAGGTTCAATATGTAGGAAAGAGTATTTAATTTACAAGTGGAAGAATTCATTGTATTACTTTGGTTTGTGAAGTTTATGGCTTAATATTTTGGATATAAGGTTTATGATATATGTATATTGCATTATTAGGTTTTTAGGTCCTCTGTTGCTCAGATGTAGAGTTGAATGTTGTTATTTTTGATAGTGAGATTGTTTGTCAAAATTGGTTTGGAGATTGATTGACTATTCTTTGATATATGGATTCAAGTTTTGTAGCTTGAAGGGCATGTTCATTTGGTTTGTGGAGTGTTCTAGTTTAGTTTTTTGGTGTTAATTTGATTGGCAAGTGAAGTTATGTTGTTTTGTGTTATGCATTATTAGTTATTTTGTCTTTTGGCTACCTCAGTTGATTTATATTATTTGGATAATACTCTTTTGGTCCGAATATGCATTGAAGATTGAGTTTGGATGTTGTTATGGGTCTCACCTTGACATGTAGATCTGCATTGTGTATTTTGCATTGAAGGATGTTTTTGGATTGATTGGTTAATGTACTTTATTATTTATCTAGACATTTGGTTTGATATTGACTTTGGAGGATGTGTTAGCTTGTGTGATTCATTGGAGTCATTGTAGAAGGTGTATTTTGATGTGTTTGGGTTAACTGTATCTCCTAGAGTAGACCACATTATGTGTTATTGGTTCGGGTTGCCTAATTTATGTACTATTGTATATTCTATTTGTGGCCAAGCTGCCAACCTAGTTGAGGCTTTAAATGAATGATCTTTGTATATATAGATGTGTGGTTGTATGAGTTGAAGTATGGAATGTATGTGAATTGATGTAAAGTGGATCTGAATGATACACAAGTAGATTGGGTGTAACAAAAAATGTAAAAATTAGTTTGTGAAGAGCTTTGATAATGATATCTTCAATATGATAGTGTTTTGAGACAATGGTTAATACTAGATGTGTTTGCCATGATATTGGTTGCTTGACATAGTGATTCAAGGATAATTCCATGATCAAGAGATCTTGTTTATTTCAATTCACCTATTCCCTATACCTACCAGAAGATATTATGTTCATTTTGGCTGCTAGTACAGTTAAGTGTATCTTGCCTTGAGATGACAAGTCTCAGTAATGCAAATCTCTTGTATCTTTCCCTAAGGTTGTGTGCCTTAGTCTTGCAATTCCAATTAGGTGTTTTGAGAAACTTGGCCTTGAGCCTAAAACATTGTAATAAGTTATTCATATTGTGACTATGATTCTCATTGTGCTTTTTCGTAGTTTAAGGTTTTCTACGTTAATTTGGTGTTCATGTGTTTATTGTGCTTTGTGATTTCACATTTCATAATTGTAGTGATAAGATAATTATGGTTTGAATTTTACAAGATCAAAAGTAGAGTATTTTGAGGTTCAAATTGAATTTGGTGAAACAAAAGTCACTTTTGTTTGTGTCCTCCAAACTCTGATTTTGGTGAAACAGAAGTCACTTTTGAATTTCTAAAGCCTTTTGGACACTTTGGAAATGCTAATAAAAGCTTCCAATATTACCAAAATGCTGCAATCATCCAAATCTCCAAGAACACACACACACACACACACACACACACACACACACACACACACACACACACACACACACACATATATATATATCAACTGAATTAACTAGAAGCTTATTTTCCTTTAAATTGTTCAGATGGTGGAAGAGACGTAGCAGCCATTACTATGTAGTCACTTGCAGTTGAAGCAGTCGTGAGAGGGTATATAAGGCATAAGAACTAGCCAAAAACGTAGCAACTTGTTCCTCGCAACCTTCCATAGGCCCTGAAGACAATGTCTGAAGCAAACCTTGTGGCCCCAAATCAACAAACAAACCTAGGGCAAGGGAAGCATTATGAGGAAGGAGATGTAAGTTCAAATTTGAAAGCAAGAGCGGATGAGCAAGAGAAGCCATCTTCAAATGGAAAATCAGTGTTGTTATATATCATTATTATATGTTAAGATAGTAATGTTTTATTTTTTTTTCCACACTTTAGTAGTCAGTTGGGTCAAAGATGTTGATCCCTAGAGCAAAGTTATTGATGAATCCACTAGCTCTCTACTAATAATTATTGTAATGCCTAAAAATAGGTAAGAGGTATAATTGATAAGCACTTCTCATTACAATTTGATTTAAAAATACAAAAGTAGAGTTAAATGACATTGAAATTGTTCTCAAAGTAAACTACAAAACCATTTCTGTCACTTATGCCATCACAAGAACATTAGTATCCAGTTAGTAAAAAACAACAGATAAAAGTACAACTAAATCACAACTGAAACATAAGATAATTAATTTATATCATTTTTAATTACTCAACAAACATCAAATGTGACAATTAATGATCAAAGTATTAAATCTTTAACATTAATTATTGAATCCATACAAACAACAAGTACAAATATAGTTTTAAATCTTAGGTTCTTGTTTAATCCAAATTACATCAGAACATCACCAAATTACATGGGAACATCAGACAGTTAATACAAAAGGAAATATAGAATTTGCAGGGATGTGACAGGTGATTGTTTGTCCAAGTGAAATTTTGATTATATGTTTGAAGAACTCCAGGATATGGCTGACGCTGTAGAACACACAATCACTGCAGCCAGAGTGGAGAATGAAGTAATGGATGTGGGCATTCTCCCCTTGTCTTTCCTCACCACCATACCCTCATATATGGGACAGCTATTTAGTACTATGAAGCTCAACACGATTACCTGCACAAACATACTCGCAATGGCCGGATATCCTTCTCTCATCGCTCGCACAATTCCAACTATTAAGGCTATGAAATTTATCAGTGCTATGACAGAGAAAGGAATAAACAATGTCGAGGCTACCCCAAACTCAAAAATCTCTTGCTCGTATCGTTTGGTTACTTCGCTGTCAAATACTTTGCTTGTTACTTCAAAATCCAATGTGGTTATTCCAAACAATTTGTAGAAGACTTGAATGAGCGCAAAAAGATAAGAGGACACGCCTTTTATCATCCACATCCTCTGTTCGTTCCACCAATCTTTAAAAGTGCCTCCTCCCACACATATATATTCTAGAGCACCGTATGCGTATGCAGATACTGATAAAAATACAAAGAGGAGAACCCATGGATCTGAAATCTGCATAAGATAATAGAAAGTTGTTTTCTTGTACATAGTGATTACTTAATCTGCAAAAACTCAAAAAAATTAGATGTGGGGTGAAAATACCTCAGGAAATACTGATAGGCCGGAGAGCATTGATAAGGCCGGTACTGACCCATAACATATTAAAGGTAATGAATACATAGCCCATAGAAAGAAAAAGCTGCAAGACATGTTCTGAGCTATTTTTGTATGGCGAATCCCATAAGTCAAGGGACAAAACTTGCTTGCAAAAATCTCCAGTAGACCCGTTGCCCATCTTTTATTTTGGATCAGAGTATCGTTTAGATTAACAGGAGCACACCCCAGAAAAGCATCTCTTTTGGGGTAGCATAAAACAGATTTCCATCCTCTGCAGTGTATAGAAAACCCCGTCAAAACATCTTCCACTACGCAGTCGTAGAGCATGCCAACCTGCGAAAGGTCAGAAATTATTGTAACAATTTGATCCAGTGCAAAAAATTATGAAGATTTGAACTTGTATTTACCTTTTTGCCCCATTGGGTGTTCTGCTCATAGTCGCACTTGGCAAGTTCTTTTGCTTTGTCCAATCTCTTGGATGGAACTGCTTTCTCCATGCTTAAAATTGAGGAATTAATAAGCTCTTTGATTAAATTTGAAGAGCTCTGTTGTCGCTCACTTCCACATAAGACATCCCTGCGGTGAACGCATCCGGTGCCCACATATAATGGACCTTCAATTCCATCCATTCCTTTAAAAAATACCTGCATATCAAGATTTATACATAAATATGGGTCGAATTGATTACATCTGTTGTGAAGCAGTGGCACCAGTTGAAGTTCCAGACACTCACATTGTAATACCTGCTCAGACGACTGGCATACAGATCGTTTTTGGTAATGCCATGAAACCTTTGGGGAAACTGGACATAGGCAAACTGGTGTCCAGTTTGAGAGTCCATGAAAAAGCACATAGCTTCTCTAAGGGCTTCACAGTTGTTGACATACATGTCACAGTCCAGAGTAAGAATGAAGGGAGCATTGCTCATTAGAGCAGAGACTCTAATCTGCAGACAAAAGATAAACAAAATAACCATTAATATTCTTCATTTTTCAATCTAGATTGCTTGAGAGCAAGAATATGATATGGAAGCAGGGATATCATTATTACCAGAACATTGAGAGCCCCAGCCTTAAAATTATGAGGGTGCCCAGGTCGCTTCTCTCGGGAAACATATACAAGACTGGGCAAGTCATTGCCCTCTATGTCAATGTCTTTGCCCCTTTCTAGCAAAACCTGCACTTGGGATTAATCAGAATTAAACAGTAGCTTCTTCTAAAGAGAAAATCCTTAATGATTGGCTTGAAACATCAGACAACTATTTACTATTTTTGTGTATGATGTGATAAGAATATACATCATGACAAATTTTTTATCACTAGTAATAAAAACTGACGGATATTCAAACAGAGTTAGCTTAAACAGTCCTTGAATTTTAATTTGAACATTAATCTAAACAAAACTACCAAACATTCAAAACTGAACTACACCATCAAAGCAGTTAAACTATTTACTCGAGCATCCTTATGTGAGGTGATTAGACATATCACTGGCAACTTGAAGGTGGATATTTAAGTAGCACGTAATGCTTTATTTACATAACTATTTTCTGTTTGTTGATAAAAGTTTAAGTAGAAGATATTGTTGGTATATTAATATGAATATTCAATTGTATAGTTTTTCAGTCAAATTTATTGATCTAGATAACTCATAGTTAAGTGGACCATTCATTCTCATAAGCATGTGGACCACTACTTGTCAGATATATGTTTGACTCAAAAACTATATAGTTGACTACTAATATAGATAAATTATGATTAAATTAACTACTAATATAGATAAATTATGATTAAGTGAACCACTCATTTTCTTGAAAAATAGATTCCTGTGAACCACTAACATAAAATACAAATCTAACTTAAAAAAACACTTATAAAACAAAATAAACACTTATAAGCTAAAATAAAAGATGAAACACAAATTATATTGTTTTGGAACTATATGAATTTTGTCACCTGAACAATGCTGGGATGGTCTCGAGAAGTCATTCCCGGATTCCATTCTTTGAAGCCTTCATGCTCTTTGCATTTCTGTGCTGGAACAGTGCCCCTCTCCACAATGCTATTTATACAATATTTCATTTCCTCGTACATTTTCTAAGCAAAACAAAGATTATTTATAAACCATGTTAAAAGGCGTCTAAGTGAGATTAGCAAGCATCTCCAATTCTTAGAGAGAAATGTTACACTTAGAATAGGAAACATATCTAATTTATAGAGAGAAACTAAACCTAAAATAATTTAGGGTTTTTAAGTATTATCTAAAATAGTTTATGTGGTAACAGACAGGTTTACATAACTTTGTCAAGTTATCTTCTATAGATTGTATATTATATATAATGGGTTATAATGGGAAAATCTTAAAACATCTTTTTTCATAATATTCTTCTCAGATCTTTCAAGTTCTTTTCTATCTATTTCTCATCACCAGCAATGCTAAGCAAGTTCAGAAGTTATCTACCACACAGTGTTTTGCTTACCAACTTGTTCTCTCAAATTTCATGGACTGTAAGAACTTCATATTATCAAAACAAACATATTAGTATTAGCAATGATGAGGGTTTCAATTGGTTCATATCATTCCAAAGAGTATGGATGTAAGCAACACACACCTTGACAGATTCCCATTCTGTAACAAAGGACAAGTTGTCACTTTCATTGTCATAACATTCGGAAAAGTATGCTTCTGGGCATCTCTGCTGAATGGAGTACTTGTGGCAAAAAGGAACCCAACTCTTTGCAAAACGTGAAGCTTCCAACAGAGCATAAAAGGTAAGTGGGGATCCTCCATCATCAGATACATAACATGTCAGTCTTTCTACTGGATAATTAAAAGCCAGAGTAGACAATACAGTGTTTGAAACGTCCAGTGGAGGTTCTTTAAGAGGGTCAGCCGTGCATATAAATACATCAATGGGAGGTAGCTCCCTCTCAAACCTGTTCATCAACAAACATAATCCAATTTACTCTAAATAAACATTTTCTTAACCTTATAAGAAGGCCAACTCATCTTTATATATATATATATATATTTATAGTGTTTACCTTTTAGAAAGTCTCTCTAGGTATGTAACTCTATCCACAAGCCACCATCTGCAGCTCGACTCTATTACCCACATGAAGGCGAAGCCTAGCTCTGCACAAAATATCAAAATCCATGGTACATATCCTTCACTTGGCATATACTGGATGCGATAATATACAAGCCCTAGAATTGCACCAAAGTATACACATGCATAAATTCTGTTTATCTTTGCAACTGGCTTTTCTACTGTGGTGTACAGAGGGGAGTCTGTGGACTCCATCTTCTTCTTCACACAACTCAATAATCGAATCAGTAGAAAACAAATTATAACATCGTGTAGCAACCTGTCTGTAGTGATTGTAGTGGGTGGTTCGTAAAGAGTGCCACGTATACTGATAATAGGATGCGAGGATGAAATCTCAAGAATTAAAAAGTACCTTCGATTTAGACTACCTCCTTATCATTGCCTTTTGTGGTTAGGATGCGAGGATAAAATCTCAAGAACCAAAAAGTTCCTTCCCATGAGATTTAAACTACCTCCTTATCATTGCATTTTGGGGTTAACAGGTCAGATTTTTGTTGAAACATTTATTTGGTGTAGAAGACTACTTAAGATTGAATAGTAGTTCAGGAATGTTTGAATAGTAGTTTTGAGTGTAGCATCTACGAAGCAGTTAAAATGATTAGATTTGAAGCTGGGACCTACACGACAGCTTGCAAAGCTCATTAATCATTTTATTAGTTCATGGAATATCATCAGCTTCTCTTAATTGGTAACAAAATGAATCAACAATAAGAGAGCAGAATTAAATTAGATTGAGTAGAATTTTTAATCTACATTTTTTAAAATATGAAAATTATTTTATCAATAATTTAATTGGATAATAGTTATTTATATTATTATTATGTAAGTTACTAAATTGATAATACAATATAGGACCTTTTTATTATTTATTTTGACTATAAAGTAGGTAATAATGAACTCAATTATTTTTTAATCATTTTTTTCTATTTATTAAAATAATTTCATTTATATAGTTGATATTAAATAAACTAATGATAGCAAAGATTTAAACTAAGTTTAATAGGTTTTGTAATTTATATTATTTTTAATCAAATTTGTTATAAACTATTTTTTTTTGCTTTTTATGATTCTATTGAATAGTTGACAAAAAGAACATATTTGTTGACTTCTACAACGTTACTTCTATTATCAATAAAGTACAATTTATCCAATTAACTTGAAATACCAAGTGGAGGAAGCAGCGGTAGGGTTTTGCGGGCGGGGAGAATGTTGAGAGTTTTGACAACCCAGATCTAGATGCTTTTGGGGGGGAGGGGGTTGTTTGTTGGCCTCTCCTACTGCTTGTCTCCGGTGGGTTGGGTTGTTTCTCGGCCTGTTGGTCTCCGAGTGGTTGGGGGATAGCATGGATTTCCCTCCCTTCTCTTTTGTTTCTGTGGGTGGAGATTTTTTGGTCCATGCTTGGACTGTGGGTATGGGCGAGAGCTTGTATGTGCTCTATCCGCTATTGATACTGACGTTGCACATGTGGAATGCGGCAGTGTTGGTGGGGGTGTGGGTTTGTTGTCCTGTGTTTGATCTGTTGAGCTTGGTATGAATGCTGTTGTTCGTGCTTCCCTTAATCCGTGTTCTATTGCTATTCTGGGTGCTTTTCTTGGTGTTTGTGGTGGATGGAAGTCCTATGTGGCGATGTTTGGTGGGTGTTTTTGGAAGAATGGAGGGGTGTGTGGAGGGTGCTTCGGGTGGAGACTTCCTCGGGGTTTTTCTTGGCTCTTTGCTTCTGCCGGTGCTTCTCCCCCCTTTCAGTGTCTTCCTTCCTGGATTCTTGTTGACTGTGCAGTGCCTGATGGTGGACATTGGCTCTGTAGTTGGTTGGCTCCGACTTTCTTTTGGACCTGTGGGTCTGTGAGGTAGAGATATAGATGCTGGTCGTTGTACTGCATAGGAAGGTTTATGTGGTGGCTATGGTGGTCTACGCTTTGTTCGTAGGTTGTTCTTTCCTGGTTGTGTCTTGGTGTGAGGGGGTTGTTTGGGATCCGGGTGGAGTTTGTGTTTTCTCGGAGTCCCTTCTCCCCATGGGTTATTTTTTTCCCTTTGGGATAGACCTGGTGTGGATGGGGGTCTCTGTCTAGGAGGTCCCTGCATCTTTTTGGTGTAGTTTTTCAGAGTTTTCTCTTGCAGATTGTGAGTGCTTTTATGGATCTATTCATTTCAAGAGATTCTCTATTGTTTCACAGGTTGTCTTCTTTCCTTTTCTCTCAGTCTATCCTATTGAGGTGGACCACTCTTCTATTGAGGGAAGAGTTGTGAGTTGAGTTTTTTGGGATGACTCCTATTGGGAGTATTGGATACCCTTTTTTTTGAGGTTGGATGTGCTCTTGTAATTATCTCTTTGTCATTAGGTTTATTTCTCTCTTCTCCTATAAAGGTGGAGATTCTAGTGAAGGTTGTTGGCATAGGGTCTTTCTGGTGCTAGCCTCTCTTTCTGTTCAAGGTTTTGGGAGCCTTTTCAAAACCCTTCCATCCAGCTATGTATCATGATATTACTTGTTGGTTGTTGGACTATGTTTTGTGGTTAGATGCTTGGTTTTCTCTACAAATTGTCTCTTTCCTTCTAGATCCTATTGAGGTGGTTCCCTATCCTATAGAGGTGGAGAGGTGTTGTGCTAGAAGGTGGGCTTTGATTAGATGCTGGGTGGTGACGGGAATCCTCCTATTGGTTATTAAGATCCATTTCAAAACCCATTTTGAAGGTTCGGGATGCCTTTCAAAATCCCCCTTTTGGCTGTTTCTCTATGTTTATTTTTTTGATGCCTAGTTCAGGTTGTGGGATCCTTGTAAAACCCACAAGCAGGTTGGATGCTAGTAGTTTTCAAGGGCCCAGCCTGGCCAGTTTCATTTTTTGTTTTTGGTTAAGGATAGGTTTTTCTTTTGGCGATCTGAGGTCTATGTTGCAGGTTAAGGGAGCCTGGGAAAACCCTTCTCTGCTGGTTTTGGGGACGAGTTTAAAACCCAGCTTGAAGGTTAGGGGAGCCTTTCAAAAATCCTTTGAGTCCAGATTGTGAATGTATGGCTACCTGTTGTAATCTGGTGTCTTTGAAGGTTATGAGTGCCTAGAAACACCCATGGTGTTATTCGAAGGTTAAGGGAGCCTTAGTAAAACCCTTGTGCATGTATTAGGGGTTGGTCTTTTTAGTCTCGTCTATGGTTGGGTTGCTAGTTTTTTTATGATTATTTCATTGGGTAGCGTTGTATTGTGGGTTCCAAATCCTGGTAAAATCTGCAGGTTTCAGGTCCCTTCAAAACCTGTTGTATGGAGTTTCGGGTCCCCTCAAAACTTGTTTATTCTTAATAAAAAATGTTGCTTGTATTGTCCATTTTATCTACTTGTCCTTCTATCCATGTGCTCATGTCTCTACTTGAATATGAAATAACTTTAAAAGGGACAATATTATATTTATATTTCAAATAGATTTGTAATGATCTAATAATTTTGACTATTGGGAGGAACTATCGTAAATATGATTGAGTGAGATTGATGGATTTTGATTTGACATATAAAATCTTTGAGATGATTTGTGTTAATAGTGGTGTATATCATTATTGCAAGTAATTAAAAAGAAAATGGTATTTAATAGCATTATTTATAAATTGTGTATTCTCAAACTAATCAAGTTGTAGTAGAGGATTAATATGAAATTATTTGTATACATACGTGCATATATTTTTCTTATATATCATTTATTTTATATAAGACTAAAATTTAATTTTGAAGGGGAGTAGGCCTTTGTACAAGAAACAAGATAAGAGAATGAAGCTCAATAAAGAAACTAAGAGAAATCGTCAAACCCTATGTATCATTTGTTGAAACAACACATGTAAAATAAAAGATCATTTGATGCAAAAATATGATTAATTAGATTATTTACAATCCATGCTGGAATGATAGCATTTAGATATAAGTAATTGTAATGCCAAAATTTTACCCTAGGAAAAAATACAACTAATATTTTTTGACACCCTAGTGACCTGTAGCATACTATACAAATTAGATGATGTCATTTCAGTATCACCACTTCTGACACAGTGCCAAAGGGTGGGAATCAACTTAATGGATGTAGCATGCAGGTCTACACAAAAAATTCTCTCAACATTCTTAGGCTCAATTAATCTCAACCCTTAACCAACATGGTCCATTAGATTTCTTGACCACCAATCATCCCAAACTACTCTTAACTACTCTTGCATCATTTTTAGATGAGTACGTTATTTCCAGCTAGTTGGCAAATGATCACCCTTAAAAGAAATATCTCAATACACCTTGCCTACCTTACCCAATGGGTATCTTAATTATTTGACTAAAAAAACACATCTCCCTTAATATTAAGAGGTATGCTAGTTTTAATGCTCATATTATTCCTACCCTTAATATGGATATTGTTTCACTAGGAATAATATTTGGTCCAATATTACTACCCTTTTATGATCAACATTAATATTGCTACAAAAAATTAGAAATGTCTCCCACAACATCTCCCGTCCAAGCGATTTTGAAAAACCCTTGCAGTGTCCCTTTTGTAGTGCTGGACCCTGTGCTGGGCAGTGCTACTATAGACGTACCTGGTGGCGGATCTCTGTGGCCCTCGCTGGACTCTCTCTCGACATCCCCTGCTGGCGGCCCTGCCTCCTCCCTGGTGGGCGATGTGGATGCCTCGTCTCGTCCCTCTATCTCTGTCATTGGTGGTTTGTAGGGTGCTGGTCTCCCTCCTACCGTGGTTGCTGATGGAGGCTCCCTTCCACCTTCACCCATGCCCTCTGCAGTGGGGTTTCGGGCTAGGTCCCCCACGACTGGTGCTGACCCAGTTTTGGATTTGGAGGCCCTTGCTGCTGCTGTGGGTGATGCGTGGGGTGAAGATGCTCTGCCCAGGCCCTTTGCTAGAAAGCGTAGCTTTGCTCGTGTGACTAAATCTGCTACCCAGCCTTCTAAAGGAGTTCATCCTCACCCTTCTGCCAAAACCTCTCCTGTTGTGGTCAGTGGTTGAGAGGTTATGGAGAATGTTGACTTCTATCAACACAGCGCTCTGGTTTGCAGATTTACTGGGTTTTGGCCTTCCCTCCCGAACCTTCATCGTTGGGTGAGTGATTCTTGGAAGCCCCTTGTTTCTTATGGCATTAAGATTTTCCCTTGTGCTAAGGGGTTTTTTGTTGCCTCCTTTACCTCTACTCATGAGCGTGGTTTTATTTTGGGAAAGCTTTGGACTTGGGGGGATCACTCCCTCTCTATCAAGCCCTGGACTCCTTCCTTCAACCCACTTACGGAATCCCTGTCTGTTCATCCAGTTTGGGTTCGCCTCCCCAATCCCCCCCTCCATTTCTGGACTCTTGTTTTGAGGCCATCGGTAACTCCATTGGCAACTTCTTGAAGGTTGATGATGCCACGTTCTCCATGGGTCATTCTACCTTTTCTCGCCTTTTAATTGATGTTGATTTATCTCTGGCCCTCCCTAGGGATGTGGTTCTTATGGTTGGAGACAGGCCTTGGACCCAACCGCTGGATTATGAGGGCCTCCCTTTTTGCTGTCGAAGGTGCTTCTCAACGGGTCACCTTGCTTCTGATTGTTCTCTCTCTCGTTGCAAAGGTGACGCTACATGGTGGAAAGATGCTACAGAAGACCACTTGATGAGGTGTCCCTTATTGCTGATGAAGGCCTGGTTGATATTACTGTTGTGGTGGATCCTTCCCCCTTGGTTCCTACACCTATTTCTCCTGCTCCTCACCTTCACTCTGCTCCTGGCGTTTGTTCTCTTGCTGCCACTCCGCTGCAATAGCCTGTTGCCGCTCTGCATCAACAGTCTAGCTGTGACCCTGCAGGGTCCTCCGCGCTTGATTCTTCTTTGAAAGTTCCTAATGATAGTGTTGCATGGACGGTTGCTTGTCATAGGAGGAAAGGAAAATCTAACCCCCTTTCCCAAGCTCCCCTTGGTCAAGTTCCGGGTTTTTCTCCCTCCTCTTGATTTGGGTTGGGTTGTTGATGGTTTGACAGGTCAATTTGGCCTGTCCAACTTTGTTCTTTTGGGATTTGCTCCCCTGCTTGGTCTTTTTAATTTTGATAGCCTTTGGCTTTGTAAAGGGCCAATGCCCTCTTTAACGTTGCTTTTTTAATAAAAACCATTATTATTGCTACCCAATAAAAGCATTAACATTACTATTATATTTGCACTGCTAACATTATTAACACTAATGTTACCCATAATATTAATATCAACATTAATATAAATATTAAAAATACTAACATGATTAATATTAATATTTATTCATGTTAGTTAACCATATTTGAATTTAGTTTTATTAGTTATATTTTTTCTTACTTATTTATTTATTATTATCATCATTCATATACTTATTTTCTTAATATTAAATGATATATAAATTATTATTGAACCATATTAAAATATCATAAATAAAATATGGGTACACAAAATAGACCAACTATTTCAATAACTCAATTGAATGTTATTAATATATCTTGTATGTAAGCTATAATACCTATATTTTTTTATACTATAATCATTCCACCCTTTATTTTTTATTAGATAATATGTTTAAGAAGAATTATAGCCTTATACATGAAAGAGTCGTATAGCAATCCACATTTCCACCCTAACTACTAGCTCAGATTCTCACTATGATTATAAGTGCTTTGAATTTAATTTCAAAGAGTGCTTTTGTTAACACATAGGTCATTTGAGGCATCATGTATTCCTAAAACCCCTTAAGATTTATTATTATGTCAGACCACCTTAGGCAACAGTTGCGTAGATTGGAAGAAAGTGGTCCTTATTTTTTCCTCTTTTAAGTTTCATTTACCACTGATACAATCTTTTAGCATGTCGGTATGGAATCTTAGGTCGGTGAAATTGATACCATTGCTATTTGACAAAAGATAAGAGTGCCAGATAAGCATCTCTTATCTTGCTAAGTCCCATCGACAATTACATACACCAGACAATTAATTGACCATTTGTAGTTATGTAAAGTCACAAATGTTACTCCCATGTGAAGAAGTAGAACTTTTCCTGGAGTCTTTCATAATAATAAGCTTTGCATCTATGTATTTGATGCAAGTGGCAAGGAAATGATTTATGGCCGATGGACCATTTATTGTCACCAATACCGCTCATTCAGATTCCAGTGGACCACCGGGAGATCGTTTTGAAATCCAACTCTATGTCAGGACAATCCAGTGGAGTAGAACAATTATGGGGTGCATCAAATCAAGCAGATGTATCGTCAGATTTCCCCAACTTTACTCCTAGTCTTGGTAGACATTAATCTCCTTATTTAATAATTACAGCGTTAGGTTCTGGATGATTTTAAGAATACATAAATAAATTTTGTTTCAAGTTGACAAGTGTCTTGAGGTCCATGTTTCAAATCCATGCGGCCCACATGTTGGCATACTCAAAAACTTTTCATTTACCATAATTTTTCCAACTGATTTACATCTAGTTTATAGTTTCTTTTGCTTGGGGCAAAGATCCGAGATGCCTTGCGCATTGCAATCAAGCGAGTGATTAGAAGGCTTTTTATGTCTAGAGATCCAAATGATGCATTAATAAGGATTTATCAAGGTTTTCGCGTCTGGTGATCACTTGCATGTTCTTTGACAAATTTGAGCTCTCATAAATATCGTAGTTCATTGCAGTTTTCATGTATGTGGTTAGCATGTTTGAAGTTCACAAAAAACTAAAGCAAAACTAGTTATTCGTAGTTCATTGGAGTTTTCGTGTATGTGGTTAGCATGTTTGAAGTTCACAAAAAACTAGAGCACAACTAGTTATAGAAAATTTTGAAGGGGTTTTTGCATCCAAATTAATGATACTTTGTCACCTAGTGTATGCTACGAGCCTTATACATTCAAGTTAAGCGAGAGGCCTTTCATATGAGGAACATAATTAGTCTAAATATGATCTATGGAAGGCACATGGCTAGCCGTATTGATTTTATTGGTCCTTCAGATCAATTGACGACATCATGGCGATGTTTGCTTGTTCTCCTGTCTTATGCCATGAGTGTGTCATGTCAATCCAAGAGGCAGGTCTATGGTTGGCCCAAGGTATTTCTCTAGTTGGGTATGGTTTAGATGTTTTATTCTTCTCTATAATATTTTAAAGCAAACTAGCTATGAATCTTAAATTGTGAAGTGGCATGAAGAGATAGAGAATGTCCACATGCAACTAGCTCACTTGAATAGGAGATGAACTCAATGCAATGGCTTGTGCGAAGCTCAAGAGTGATTAGGATGATTGTGGACTAATTTATGATGTGGCATATTCTTATGACAACATTCATCTAGCCATCTAAAATATATCTCATATATTAATAAAGTGTATACATGCATCTTATTTGTTTGTGTATGTGGTACGTTTGAGGTGACTAGATATGCTAAATGGTGTCATTCATGTGCAAAGATGTGATTGGTAAGCAATAATTTGATTGTGATTATGTCTTGTGTAGCAGGCGGAGCGAGAGAATTAAGTTGAGACCATGAATGTGTCTATATCATGAGAGATAGTAAAGCTAAATCTTATCTCTTGATGTATATAGGTCATCATTTTGATATTGAATGAAGATTGTAAATAGTACATTGTGGGAAGCTAACTTGCTATTTTTAAGTTTATGCTAGGGAATCAATGATTGCTTTTAATTATTCGTAGCAATAGGGAGTTGTTTTGTGTGATTGTGAGAATTTATTGCAATGTTGAAATCTCTTTATATCAATGTCTTTATAGCTAATTAGAATGTATTTTGGGGGTCTTATAAATGTACTATAAAATTTATCCAATCATATTTGTTGGTTCAATCTTTTTAAAAATTGGTTAGCATGACAATGCTACACGAAATTATAAAAGATTTTTAAATATTTTTAAATGAGATTTTCTTGATTGAAATTAGATATTTAAAAGAATGTTTAACTATGTGATGTTTCTACTATCATTGATTTTTATAT
This sequence comes from Cryptomeria japonica, assembly GCF_030272615.1. Classification (NCBI taxonomy): domain Eukaryota; kingdom Viridiplantae; phylum Streptophyta; class Pinopsida; order Cupressales; family Cupressaceae; genus Cryptomeria; species Cryptomeria japonica. Next base: position 87,058 of record NW_026729066.1, on the reverse strand, counting down.
TTGTACAAATCTAGTTATGTGTTGTGGGTTCATAAATATACCTCCCTCTTCCAACTAGGACTTTGTGTTAGAGTTATCATGTATTATCTAATAATTATTTATTTAATTATTAGTTTATTATCCTCTATACTTAAGCTAAAATTAGGCATTTAATAATATTGTAGGTACTTAATGATTATTTTAATTATTAAATACACATTATTCCTTTAGGGTTGCATATTCTCCTTTTATAAGGATTGTATTGTACTTTTTATTTCAATTCCCTCTGAATGATAATCTTTTTCTTTAGATCCATTATTGCTTTTTTGCCTCCATTCTTCTCTTGTGACAGGTATTTTTCTTGCAGGTGTTCTTGAGATCTCTGAAGTTGTATTTCTCAACTTCTTCATGGTATTAGAGCCTACATCTGTTGCTACTTGTTCCTGATTTTTCCGAAGATTTTTGGAGGTTAGGGTTTCAAGTTCTTTCAGAGCTTTTTATTTGGATCCGGGGTGCTTCTTTGTTTTGGTGCATTTTGGGCTCAAACGGACCTCACCGTTGAGCTCAGAACATCCAAAAACCCCCATTTTCATATAACATTTGTCCAATTTGGACAACTTTAGCCTCTGAATTTTTTTTTGGTTTTTGCCCAATTTTGGGCATGAAAAAAAAACAAAATTTTGGGGCAGTTTTACGACATACCCAAGCAAAAATGAAAAATTGCGAATTTTATTTTAAAACAAAGTTTTTTTTACAAAGCGTTGTGGGGGGGGGGGGGCGGTCCGTATGACCTGCAACACGCTGTGGATCCTACACCCTCCGGTTGCAGCAGGACCGACAATTTTTGCCAGGGCTCCATCGCCCTCCATCCTGACCACTCCCACCGGCGGTTCTTTTCCCACCACCGCCGCCGGTCCTTTTTCGACAACCCACATCCCTGACCTAGGTTTTAGTGCCACCCGAGTGCCCAGTCGCTGCTATAACTTTTCCTGGTGACATGAAGTGATCGGATTTTTTTTTTAGCGAGGTTTTCAAGTGACAGATTATTTTGGTAGGAGGAAATATTCTTAGAATATTTTGCTGACGTCAGCAGTATAGACAACTTGCATGGCCCCTTGTGACCCTCTTTGTACCCTAAAAAGGGTTTATTTATTTATTTTGGCCATAGCTTGGGCATACGATATCATTTTTTGGAAAAACAAGATATCGTCGGAAAGCTAGTTTTGTCTACTTTCCAGATTTGTGGGTTTTATCACCTAGTTTTTCTTGTGGTACATTCTACAACCATTTGAAGTTAGAGGTGTTGTTTTCAGCCCCTAGCTCATATCTTTTTGCCAGTTTCTCTGTTTTTCACAATTCTAGCAGTGTTGGGATGCTGTTTCAGACCTCTTCACAGCCACCCATACACTTTTTCTAGATTTTACTCCAGGTACATTTTATTCAATTTTTTGTATTTTCACACTCTGGTGAATTACTTGGACATATGAGATCGTGGAAGCTTCTCGTTTGTGTGGGATGACTTGTTTTTGGCTGTTATTCATGTATTTCCAGTCTTGTGTCTTTTTTTTGACATTTCGAGCCTTCATTGTAAGCATTCTCTTTTTTTCAAATGCACTAAGATAAAGTGCCACTATGCCTTGCATGCTTGGGATCTTGCACATCTTGTGCCTTATTGTACTCGCACTCCATTATAAAGTGCCATTGGGGGGGAGTTGATGTTTGCCTTTTCTTGTCATCTACCTTTGTCACATGAGTGTTACTTCCATGATATTAGCCTCATGATGTGTGTCAAGTGAGTGTTCCTTCCATGACATTAGCCTTTATATGTGTTTGTACTTTCTCCTACACTCTTGATGTTCCTGGTTCTTCATCATGCAATTTTTCTTGCCATTTAGTTTCAGTGTTCATGTCACTTCTCCCTTGCCATCATTATGGGGGGTTTCTCCTGTTGGTTGTGGGTTCTAATGATTCCTTGGTTCGTTGGAGTGAGCTATATGTATTTAGTATTTGTTCCTATGTACTAGACGAATGGTTTGGTTGGTTACCTATGTGTTTCAGTAAGATGGATCATTTACCATATGGACACTCTTTCATTCCTATTTTTTGAGGCAACCTTCCATCTTTGATTGATCAACTCTTTAGACTTTGGTGTTTTTTTGCCATTTGTATATTCGAGTTCAATTGTTTTCCTTTGCTTACCATCTGATTTGAGTAGTGTTATTTGAGGGCACTCATGTAGATTACAGTCTTCTCTACCTGATCATCTTCTATTTCAATGGAGGTTCTTCAAATCGACAGTTATCCTTTGACAGTGTTTGTAGCTTCATGCTTCAGTGGTGTTCTTCATGTTCATGCTTTGTTCCTTTTTACTGGGACATTCTCTTGTTTGGAGGCTTATTTAGTCCTTCACTTGTATTTCTATCTTTACGAGAGGAGTTTTTCTCATGTGGTTTACTCCTTTTCTCTAGTTGTGAGAGATCTTTTGTACTTGGGTACCCCACCAGGCCTAGTTGTTGGGACCCATTGTTACTTTCATGCATTTTGTTTACATGCATTTTAGTCCTTATTTGTTTTTAGCTACTCCCTAAGTTCATCTTAAGGGGGTTTGTTAAAGTTATCATATATTAGCTAATAATTATTTATTTAATTATTAGTCTATTATCCTCTACACTTAAGCTAAACTTAGACATTTAATAATATTGTAGGTATTTAATAATTATTCTCATTATTAAATACACATTATCCCTTTAGGGTTGCATATTCTCCTTTTATAAGGATTGCATTGTACTTTTTATTTCAATTCCGTCTTTGAATGATAATATTTTTCTTCAGAGCCATTATTGCTTTTTGGCCTTCATTCTTCTCTTGTGATAGGTATTTTGCTTGTAGGTGTTCTTGGGATCTCTGAAGTGTATTTCTCAACTTCTTCACTTTGTTTCTCAAGAAATAGTTACTACTCCTTTTAACTTGGCTTGGTAGGAGCAGAATGAAAAGACAAATACATTTTACATTAAACCAAAAAAAAGATTACATGTGGTATCAGAGCTGAAGGTTATTGAGCGAAGTCTTTGATAAATTTTTTCAAGGAGCTCAAAAGGTTATTTACAGACAACTATGGCAGCTCCAAGCACAAATTTGACAAATTCATAGATTCCACAATTTAATGGCAAAAATTAGAACCACTAAAAAATCACAATGAAGACATTATTTTATTCATAAGATTCAAATCACCTCATTGCAAATGGCAATTTTTGTTATTTTGAAGCCATTTCTTGAAGTTTAAAATCTAATTGCTAGAGGGTGTAGACTATGCCAAAAATCATTACCTAGTCAAAGGGTTAATGTCAGAGCATTTATTTGGAAGTGAGGTCATAGGAGTGAGTGATACATTGCCAAGTTGCAATTTATAGAAAAAAAATGAACTACTACGAATGGGTCTGTAGAGCATGGGTAACACATACATTTCTGTCAACTAATAAATATGGATCAAAGCTCAAGGTCTGGGAAATCACACATGTGCTAATGAAAAGATAGGATATGCTTTGGAAATAGAGTAGGAGATAAGGTTTAATAAATGTTTTTTAGAGAATAAATAATGTAAGTTGCCCTTCGTTAGACGACATGTGAATACAATGGTGATGATTACAATTTCAAGTTTTATCTTCTTATTTTTGTTGGAGATTGTAATCCCAACTATAGTTAGCTCCCCCTGCCACTGTCATAGTCAATTATTTTCTCCTATGTCTCCATGCTCAGCTCCTACATGTATGCAATCAGATTTGATAGAGGTAGTGAATATAGTTCTAATGAATTTTTGGATTTTTGTAGAGATCAGGGGATCAATAAATAGTTCACAACAAGGTACACACCACATCAGAATGGTGTAGCAGAGAGGAAAAATAGAACAATAATGAAGATGGCAAGGAGTATGCTAAAAGCTAAAAAATTATCTAATGATTTTTATGGTTGAAGCAGTATCATGTGTCATATACAGTCTGAATAGAAGTTCCATGAAGAGTGTTAAAGACAAAATTCCTCAACAAGCATGGAGTGATAGGAAACATTCTGTATCTCATCTTAGAAGCTTTAGATGTGTTGCATATATTTTAGTTCTAGCTGAAATAAGGAGAAAATTGGATGATAAGAGTGAAAAATGTATTTTCATTGGTTATAGTGAGCAATCAAAATCTTACACATTATATAAACCAATTTCAAAGAAGATGGTTACTAGCAGGGATGTCATATTTAAGGAGAAAGAAGCATAGGATGGAAATATTGATAGATTTGTCACAATTGGAGCACCAATACCAAATAATGAAGAAGAACAAGAAGAACTAGTCGATCAACCAAATCAAGCAGGACAAAGCACTCCACCAAGAAATATTGTGCAAGGTCAATCATCAAGACATGTAGAGCATCCCACTCCAAAAGAAGGTAATGAGATAACTCCTACACTTGCTAAATCAAAAGGTAAGATAATGAGAAGCTTGAAAAAGATATATGAACAAGGTGAAGAATGCTTGGATTTTAGTTCAAATTTTACTTTATTCTCTTGTGATCCTATGTGTTTTTAAGAAGAAGCTAAGGATGAACATTGGATCAAGGCCATGGATGAAGAAATTGATTCCATTGAAAGAAATCAGACTTGGGAGCTTGTGGATCTACCTGAAGGTAAATATTGTATTCATCTCAAATGGATTTATAAAACCAAATTTAATGTAGAAGGTAAAATTGATAAACATAAGGCTAGATTGGTAGCAAAAGGTCATGCACAACAACATGGAATTTATTATATTAAAACATTTGCACCAGTTTCTAGGCTCTGATACCAATCTTGAAGACAAAGATCAAAATAAAATAGAAATATAAAAATCAATAACATGCTACAAAAAACAATAAAAAAAACTTTTCAATAACAGTCATGCGTATGCTGCAACACAATGCACAATTTATTTTTATTCATACTTCAAATCTGATTACATTATCTTTTATTTATAGGAGATTGGCGCCACCGTTAGGAGATATAACTGCCTGTTTAACATAACATATTTTATGGTGGAAGAGGAGATAAAAACAAAAAGCTAATTCTTCTATACATGCAATGGTATAATATTGTCTCATAACTGATGAGATTATTGTTATGATAAAAATAAAGCAGTTCTTTAAACCCGAGTCATGCATTTAGATCATGCATAAAAACTAAGACTTCCACCAAACTCTATCAGAAGCAGATTAATATGCAATCAAGAATACTATTTGGATAAATTTATTTCATGTGCATACTATGGAGGAGACATGCAATTTAGTTTAATCTAACTATTAGCAGTGGAGAGATTATAAATAGATGAGCTTGAAACAGAAAGGATTGATGCTTGATAAGAAGAAGGAGAGTGAAGAGAGTTTGAGTGTAGATAAAGATCATCCTCCTTAGAATTTATTCTAATAAAGTTGCAGAAGAAGTGAGTAGGAAAACCGGTGAGAGGGTTTAACCGACAGTGATAGAGTACCGGTATAACTGTAGCAGTTCCAACAGTTGAGCAAACTGGTGAGGTGTGATTGAGCAAGGAGGCATCCAAGTCTGACACAATGTGTTGTGAGGCCATGAGAGAGAGAGAGAGAGAAGAGAGGCCAAGTATCAGAGAGAGTAATCTCATAACCAAAAGTGTGAGATCCAGTGAAGAAGAGAAGAATGTTAACTGGCAGAGACTTATTTGATCAAGAGCTACAAAACTCATTTGCAATCGGAAGCTATAACTATATCAAAATTGTATTTCACTTTACATCACCAAGTTGGAGCTTGGTTCTCCTTGGGTTGGTTCCCTAAATCATTGTAATTCAGTGTTTCACTTGTGATGCTAGATTGAAGTAGTAGTCTCCAACAACATTTCTTACCTATGTTTCCTAAAGTTATTATCTTGGGAAGGAAACTCTTCATGAATATCTTACTATTAATATACATGATTTAGATTGAAAGGCTCCTAAACATCCTATTGTTGTTGGGGAGGTGGACCCTCCTCCTTGGATTCTTTCTCTAATTTGGGTTGTGGTCTTGTTGGGTCTTCTCCTATTAGTGTTTGGATTTATCATCATTTAGTCTTTTCAATTAAAGGTTCCAAAACTTGAATAGTGTTGTCTTGCCTCCCTCTCCTCTTCCTATTCTTAGGTACATGATTCAGATTGAAAAACTCCTAAGCATCCTATTGTTGTTGGGGAGGTGACCCCTCCTCCCTCACCTATGTTTCCTAAAGTTATTATCTTGGGAAGGAAACTCTTAATGAGATCTTTTTGCTAGGGGAAGGAAAATCTTCATGAATATCTTACTATTAATATACGTGATTTAGATTGAAAGGCTCTTAAGCATCCTATTGTTGTTGGGGAGGTGGACCCTCCTCCCTGTGGGTGGTGCCTCGGTTTATTCTAGAAGGTAGATTAATAAGGGGTGGGTGGGAGGAGATAATAGGGGTGGGCTCCCCACCTCAAACCTTTGCCGAGCGAATCCAATCGTGTTAATTAGCCCCACCCTCCATAGAATTTTAGGGCCCTCTACCCCCCACCCCCTTACCCACCTATGTTTCCTGAAGTTATTATCTTGGGAAGGAAACTCTTAATAAGATCTTTCTGCTAGGGGAAGGAAACTCTTCATGAATACGTGATTTAGATTGAAAGGCTCCTAAGCATCCTATTGTTGTTGGGGAGGTGGACCCTCGTCCCTCACCTATGTTTCCTAAAGTTATTATCTTGGATTCTTCCTCTAATTTGGGTTGTGGTCTTGTTGTGTCTTCTCTTATTAGTGTTTGTATTTATCATCATTTAGTCTCTTCGCTTAAAGGTTCCAAAACTTGAATAGTGTTGTCTTGCCTCCCTCTCCTCTTCCTATCTCTAATTTGGGTTGTGGTCTTGTTGGGTCTTCTCCTATTAGTGTTTGTATTTATCATCATTTAGTCTCTTCGATTAAAGGTTCCAAAACTTGAATAGTGTTGTCTTGGCTCCCTCTCCTCTTCCTATCCTTAGGTTAAGGGGTTTTGGTTTAGTGTAGTTCCATTTGGGAAGCTTTGCTAATGTTGTGCTATTTATTGCTAGCACATTTGGTAGAAGATTTAACCTTTCAAAAAACCCATTTCTTATTTTGCCTCCCTCTCCTCTTCCTATTCTTAGGTTAAAGGTAGGTTAAGGGGTTTTGGTTTAGTGTAGTTCCATTTGGGAAGCTTTGCTAATGTTGTGCTATTTATTGCTAGCACATTTTGTAGAAGAGTTAACCTTTATTGCTAGCACATTTTGTAGAAGAGTTAACCTTTTAAAAAACCCATTTCTTATTTTGCCTCCCTCTCCTCTTCCTATTCTTAGGTTAAGGGGTCTTGGTTTAGTGTAGTTCTATTTGGAAAGCTTTGCTAATGTTGTGCTATTTATTGCTAGCACATTTTGTAGAATGTTAACCTTTCAAAAAAAACCCATTTCTTATTTTATTGTTGATTTGAATCTTTTATGTCTTTACCTTTTGACAATACATATAAATGATTGAGATTCTAATTTTTTGTTAATTTAATAAAAAACATAATATATAATTTAATATAATAATCTATATATACATATATAAAAGAAGAGCTGCAGTGCAACCACCTTTTGACAATACATATAAATGATCGAGATTCTAATTTCTTGTTAATTTAATAAAAACTGCAGTGCAACCAAGTTCCTGGCAGGGCAGTTTTAGAAAATAGTTTTAGAAAATAGGGGAATTGATAAAGTTTTAATGAGGATGCAGTGCAGCCAAGTTCCTGGTAGGGTAGTTTTAGAAAATAGGGGAATTGATAAAGTTTTGATGAGGATGCTGGCAGTTTTAGAAAATAGGGGAATTGATAAAGTTTTGATGAGGATGCTGCTTGTGCTACTAGGTTATGCTCTTTCAAAATAGTTTGAAACCATTTTATAATTGACACACCAGTTTAAAAAATAGGAAAGCTTAAGATAGTTATACCACTAGTTATGCTCTATCAAAATAACTTAGTATTTCATGTAAGTAGTAAATATGACATAAATTTGGTACCATTTTATAAGAGAATTGGTACCATTTTATAAGAGAATTGATCAGAAATTGACACATTAGTTTAGAATGTTACAGTGAAATTCTTGAAAATGGTTAAAAATGAATTTTTTAACCTTAATAAATTTCCCATTGGATGGTTGTATATGATTTTTAGATAAGCATTGACAAAAATAAATTTTCAAACATTACAAGTATAATTAGTAAACAATTTAACACTATGATTGCCACGTCAAAATAAGTATAAAATCCTTTGTATATTATCAAATATTGTATACAAAAGATAAATAAGCTTTCCAAAATTACAGTTATAATCAGTCAACAACTTAGCACGATGATTTCCAAATAAAAACTTTATAAAGTAATAAAATATTGTATACAAGATTTAATTCCTTAAATACACCAGGAGGATGTGAAAATTGCCTCCAAATGATCGGATGATTACAATGTTCTGAGAAATTCAAATTTACCCCTGGCTTCTGGTGACTATAGGACTACCAGAACAAAAATTAGCATCTCAAGGAAGGTCTTGCTACCTCTATTTTTATTCCTGAGGTGGTTCCATGAAAAATAGTCACTTCAAATACTGGAAGAATCAAAGATATTTAATAGAAACTCAACAGCTGATTTTTTTCTAGTTATATCTTCCATCTCTGATATCCTGCAAATTGTTCCTGACTTGGGACAATTTCCAGGGTGAAAATTCACACAGAATTTAAAATTTTCTACACAGAATCTCATTATCAATGAAATTTAATGCATCCAAATCAAATCAACATATGTTTTATTTTTTTTAGTAGAAAAATGTAAATCTCATACAACTATATTATACTGTTATCTTAAAAGTACCTCAACTAACCAGTTTAAAAAATACAATATATATTATTTTCATTGAGAATCAAGTATTGTCATTCTTGCATAAAGAGAAGATTAAAAGTTTGAAACATCTAGAAATTCACAAAAGCGGAATGATAGAAGAATTAGCTAAATATACCTCAATTTTAAAATAGATCAATGTCAAGGGATGATCAGACTACATCAATTGTATTCCATTAATTAAAAACCGATTTATTCGCATTAAATGTTTTAAGTTGCCAAAATTGAATCCCATTTGTTCAACTGTGCTAAATTTATCGCATGGAAATTTAAAATGTTTTAAATTTTCAAATGAATCAATGAAATTGAATCTAAAGTTCTCAAATTTAGTAATATGTGTCCTTCAAATAAACTGAAGCCAAGCTATAGAATGATTGTAGTATACCATTTTTGCATGAAAATAAAACCCAATATTTCAAAATAGCTATAAAATCAAATTTAGGAGAATGATAGCTATTGACTAAAATAACAAAAAAATCAAAGATAACTTATCAGATTGTTGGGGCTGGCCCAAGTATTTCTTGTTTCTTCAAAGAGATTCACATAATTTGCATCCAAATATCCTTCACGACAATTTATAAATTGTAGAATCTTAATATGATCATGAACAATCTAAACTTGCACGGAAAACTCCTAACGCCTATGAAAAATCTAAATGCATTAATTTGATTTTTATTTTGTTTACCTTTCATCTGCTAAAACGGCCACCCTTAAACAGCACACACTAAGCGTTGACCGCTTAGTGTGGCTGGTGTGGGCCCATTCCTTTTGCCAGCATCCGTTCCCGTTTGTCCCGTTTCCGTTAGCATTCAAATTCAAACATTCCTCCCGCCTAGTAAGTACGGTGGATTTAATTCAAACATTCCTCCCGCCTAGTAAGTACGGTGGATTTAATTCAAACATTCCTCCCGCCTAGTAAGTACGGTGGATTTAATTCAAACATTCCTCCCGCCTAGTAAGTACGGTGGATTTTGGTACATGTTTGGTGACAGCCCAGGGGCAGTTTTAATTTCCCAGCATTCATTTGATTTCCAACAAAATGGGAGCTCTGGCATCAAGGAACGACGGTTGCAGTGAGCTGTCACAGAGTTAACACAGCCGGGGACTCGAACTCAAGACCATGGGGAGCATACCTACGCCTTAAATTGTGATTCACGACCGGGCGAGCCAAGGCTGAAGCCCTCATATATTTCCATTTTCATTTTTAATAATACATTTATTATTATTGATGATTTTTTTAAATCTATTATCTAAACAATACTATTTTTAAAATAAACAAATAGATATAATGTTCTAGAGAAGAGAATACATCTCGAGATTTTTTTTTTTTTCTTTTTTAATTATTAAAGAAAAGTGTCAATTTTTGAAATATAACGTAATATTTTTATTTAAAATTTAAATAAAAGCATAAAATGCATTAAAAATTAATGCCACTTTCATATGCTTCAAGTTTAAAAACTAGACCAAAGGTTGCTGCTATTAATTTCATTTATCATTATGTGCCATGGTACTCAAATTTCACCTAATTAGGGGAAGAGCATCAATAGTGGAGCATGTACCAATTGTTGTGAGGGTTGTTGATACCTTTTGTTCCAAAATTTGAACAGATACAACCTATTGTTTGAAACAAAAAATATCAATTTTTGTTAGGAAATGTACCAATAGTTGCTAGGAAATGTACTAATATTGTAAAAAGTAACCAATTAGGTGATGCCATATCAGCTACACAAATATTGGGGCCTCTTTTGCATGCCTATTGGTCTCACTTTTTTGGGGGGTTGTTTTGGACACCTTGGCAAAAAGCATGTTGATGTGGCACCATACTTGATGATGTGGTGCTGAGGGCTTAGTTATAAGCAGGGGACTTGCCAAGTAAGCTACTGTAAAAAATTGGGAGTGATTTGAAATTTCCACGTAAGATTTTGAGAAGCACGGAGTTAGGGTGCTCAACTACTGGTGCTCTCCCCTTATATGTCCTTAATTTTAAATCAAGTTTTAATTAATGTAACTCCATTTCCTTAAATCATAGCAATTGAGGTATTATACATTTTTAACATACTAATTCATAAAAGATAACAAATTCCCTTACTCATATATAAAGGGCTTGTTGCAATTGAACACTTGGTTAAACAAATAATTTTATTGGCCATGTCACATGTCAAATTAAAGATAATAAATACCTAATGAATGCTAATTTTATGGAGTCTAATCATCCTTAATTATGCACTATATTGAACCATTTAATATACTAGTTTAATGAAGCATAAATTTAGGGATGATAGAAACATAATGTGTGCAACTTTTCAATTTAATTGGGTTTATGATTGAGGACATGTTTATTATGAAAATATATCTAGTAAGCTCTCTAACCAATTATAGATTGTCTCTAAGTTGATGAAAAATAATTCTAAAATCTTATAAATAATAATAGTGATAAACTATAGTGACTATAACATGTTAATATGTAATGCATTCTTAAGACATTTAACTATACAAATACTTTAAATATTCCATATGAAATAGTGAGAAACCACATGTGAGTGAATTGGAGCAACAAATTATGAACCAATTTTGAGAGTTTGGTAAATCATCATTAACATAATCACCATGAATTTGATCATAAATTTAATTGAGAAATAAGCTAGCAATGGTTAGGAAAAATTCCAAGAAAAGGTGCACAAAAAGGCAAGAAGAATCTTTCTAATTTGAATGGCTCTAAAGGAAGTACACTTATATAAAAAGAATATATGAATATCATGAGTGGCAAATAGGAAAGAAAAGAATGTCTAATTTTTTTTTAATAATCAATCATAGTATCTCAAGAAAAATATGTTTTTAATAATGTCCATGAAAATAGTTCTTAAAATAGAATAAGGAATATTTCACCTTTCAAGAAAGGAAATCAACATTAAGAGGAACAAGTGAGGCTAGGGAAAATTAACAATAATTCCATTCCATCAATAAAGATCCCGATCTAATAATTTGTGGCTAGAGAATGAAATTCATCTTTCAAATAAGTTGTTTGAATTATAAATTTTATTGGCTCCTATCCTACAAAAGGAAAATGAAAAATTAAATTGAAAATCAAATAGGGGATTCTTATACACTAAAACTCCTCTGGATTATTTCTAGTAGAATTCCCTAATAAAATGGAAAGGGAAAATGTTCTTAATGGAGGACCAAGGATTTCAAATGGTGTAGGGCTCTTCTTGAAAAATGGTCAATTGTTTTGATTTGTTAGATCTTAAAATCCATTAAATTTCAATATATTTAGAATTTATAATCTTCTTCAAGAATAGTGATAATACACAATCTTGGAGTAGATTGGCATTTCACTCTTAGATCAATCAATTGTGTAGAGAGATTCAAGGATTTATGAAGGGTATGTATAAGGAGATATTTGTCCAAATGCTAATCAAATATAGAATTTAATATAGGTAGCTATAATTAGTTTATAGGAATTTAGGCAAAACCAATGTTTTGTAGGCATTATAAATTAAAGATTCATTATACAAAAAAGTATAGATGGAATATCCCACAATTTTTTTTAACGAAATGATATAGAAAAGAATTAGTTGATCCTAAGGAATAAAAAATCAACACAACACAAATATTAAAGGAAACGATAAGATTATAAATACCCTATAAAAACTATTTGATCTGTGAAGTAGGGTCATCAAATCATTTAGCATTGTGATTGTTAAAAGTTTCTTTCTTATTCTTCTTTGGATAATAAAGATGAAAATTTCCCTTTTTTCAGATGTATGGAAGAATGAAATTATCTTTCTCTTTCTTTATTGGTGGAGGACAAGAGTTATCATAAGAGAGAAGAACTAAAGGGCATCCATTCCACCAAATTCACCCAAAACATGATCTCGATCTCATCCCTTTTCAAGATGTTGGAGCCATGCACTTAGCAAGACTTGATCCTTGGTGAGTTCGTTAAGAACCATTCAATCCTTCTTTTCATAAGAAACGTCTATTTAATATAATCGAGTCAAAGCTGCAGGGATAGCATCCACTTTCTTAAGATTTAGAAGTACAAATAGTAGTGGTATGAGAAGTATGGGTGGAATATTTATGTTTAATTAATGCATTTAAATTGTTACTTTTGGAAGCCCTGCAATTTCATTAATTTGTTTTTTTGCTACCATCTCATTCTCCAAGGTTTTTTATGGAGGATTTGTAAGGATTGAAGTTGTGGAAACCCAATTTTGCTTTTGAGCAAAATTTGAACTATAATATTACTTGATTGTTGCAAAAAAAAAAGTACTTTAGGTTACATATGACTGGATTGATTGGTAAGAAATAGTCCTTATGATAAGAAAGATAACTTGCATTGTTATTTATAAATGAACAACATTGTCCTTTACAACTATCAGGTAGGTCATGGTGGAAGAACATGAGAGAGTGTTTGTTTTGCACAAGAAGAAATGGGGCAAGTGGTTATTCAGATTTTTAAGAATCTCCCCATGGTCTTATTTAGAAATGTGGATAATACACTGTTGTTTCTAGGGTATCTTTTGTTAATATCCCATTCAATGCATTCTATGAGAAGATATTTCTCTGAGGCATTTTGTCAACTAGTTTAGGTGTCTTTCATATGCTTTTAGATTTTGCATATCCTAGCAATCATGGCCTTCTGTCAAACAGTTCATGTGCCTTGTCTATGCTTAGACTTTTTGCACGGATGTTTAAAAGGTAGTCAGGACAATTGTGGCTAAAAGGTCTAAAAAAATTACTGTGATGGATGTCCATCCCCTGTTCCAAAGCTCCCATTTTTGTAGAGGCTGAGAGGATGTTGGAAATGGTTGCGGTGTCTGGCTTTACACCTGCCCATCACATTTGGTTGAAATCATCTAAATCCTTTTCAAGGAACGGATCTTCTCGATACCCTGCAATTGTAAGGAAGCAAAGGTGTGCGGAAACGCTTCCTACGCTAATCTTGAGAGGACGGTTATGCAACTTTCAACTTAAATATTACTAAGATATCAAGAAATGCACAATAAAGCATAAACAAAATAGCAATGAACACATAACACAGTGATTACCGTGGGGAAACCCTTATGGGAGAAAAACCCCACCCTCCAAAACTCGCACAATGTATTATCAAATCAAGCTGATTACAATACACTTGCAGTGCAAGTTCTTACAGGAGCGCATCACCACAACTCGAACTCAGAGAAACTCCTTCTAGCATCCAGTCTTGCAAAAAACTCAATGATCAAAATCCTCCCCAAGCCCTCCTTTTATAGTGATTTTACAACCTGGAAACCACTTGTGGTTTTACAAAACCATGGGCTTAACCACCATGCCACATGTTGCCCATTTTTGACATTTACATTTCCAAAATGGAAAAACAACCAGGTTAAAATAGTAATCCCGTCCATAATTTTGTCCCCTAGCTTAGACCCTCTTAAAAGTCACAAAATGAGTCATTAAGGCTCTAAAAATGGCCCACCTATATTCTACTATGGACAAGACTCATTTTTTAACAACTCACTAACCATTTTTCAATGCATAAACATGTGGAAAACTACCTCAAACAAATTCTGGAATTTTCCAGAAAAAGACTGCAAGGTTGAGACACATGTTTCTCAACATTCTCCCACTTGTCGAACACCTTGCAAGAGTCAGGGGATCCAAAATATCATGGACTTAATTGCTAGGGGCCGAGAGGCCCATAGACTCTGAACACCTTCTGAATTTCTCTGTGCTCACGGGCTTAGTTAATGCATCAACAACATTCACCAAAGTTTCTACCTTTTCTAGCTTCAACTTGCCATCCTCAATCATATCTCTCACAAAATGATATTGTACATCAATGTGCTTGGTCTTGGCATGAAAAGTAGGGTTCTTCGCTAGGCAGATTGCACTCTGACTGTCACTCTAAATTGTCACTGCACCCTATTTGAACTCTATATCTGAACACAATCTCTTTAGCTAGATGGCTTCCTTATAGGCATGAGTAGCTACCATATATTCTGCCTCAGTAGTGGACAAAGCGACCACAGCCTGTCGCTTGCTCATCCAACTGATTGCACCACCGAATAATGTAAACACATATGCACTGGTGGATCTTCTTCTATCAACATCACCGGCCCAGTCTGAATCCACATAGCCTCAAATATATAAGGAATGCTCATTTCCTGTTCCATGAAAACATATCGAGTACTCTGAAGTACCCCTCAAGTATCTGAAAACTCTTTTTACTGCATCCCAATGTGCTCTTCCTGGATTAGACATATAACGAGAAAGAACTCCCATTGCTTGGGCAATGTCCGGTCTTGTACAGGCCATAGCATACATCAAACTTCCAACAACACTCTGATATGGTACTCGACTCATCTCTTCCATCTCCAATGGGGATGTAGAACAATGTGAACTAGAAAGATTTGTTCCCATTGTAATAGGAACACTCAATGGTCTTGAATCCTGCATATTGAATCTTTTCAAAATAGTACCAACATACTTGCTCTGGCCTAGCCAAAGCTTTCTGTTTTGTCTATCTCTTACAATCTCCATTCCCAGAATGTGCCTAGCTGCACCAAGATCTTTCATTTCAAACTTTATCGAGAGCTGAGATTTTAACTCTACAATCAAACCTTTTCCTTTGCCAATAAACAACATGTCATCGACATACAGGGCAATGACCAAGAAACGATCACCATCAGATTTAAAATATATACAGTGATCAGATTTAGATCGCACAAGTCCCAAACTCAACACATATGTATCAAACTTCTGGTACCACATCCTAGGACTTTGTTTTAAACCATACAAGGATTTCTTCAACTTACAGACCAAATGACTTTTACCTTTCATCACATAGTGCTCTGGTTGTGTCATGTAAATTTCTTCCTCCAAATCTCCATGAAGGAAAGCTGTTTTCACATCCATTTGCTCGATCTCTAGATCATAGGCTGCTGCAATAGAAAGTAAAAATTTAATGGATGTCATTTTGGCTACTGGAGAAAAAATCTCACCATAATCTACTCCCTCAACCTGAGAGTAACCTTTTGCAACCAAACGTGCTTTATACTTCTCAATGCTTCCATCTGAACCCATCTTCTTCTTGAACACCCATTTACAACCAACAGACTTTCATCCTTCAGGCAATGGTACAAGGTCCCATGTTTCATTCCTCTTAAGAGCTGCCATTTCTTCATCCATGGCTATTTTCCAGGAATCTGAATCATTCATACCAAGAGCCTCTTCTACAGATCTCGGTTCATCAATGTTAGCATTCAATGCAAATATGCATCTCCAATCATCAGGAGAATACCCATACCTTTCAGGTGGTTTCCTTTGTCTAGTAGACCTTCGAGTAAGATCTAGTTCAGGTTCAGCTTCAGGTTCAGCTTCAGGTACCTCTTCTTCCTCTGATGATTCAGAACTCATAGAGCTCTCCTCAACTTCTTGTCTTTTTGAGGGCCTCGATTCAACTTTCTCCGGTGTAGCAGGTAGTTGAATCACATCTTTCTTTTGTTTTGTTTGTTTTGGCTGCACTGTAACAGAAGAAGGCTTAGTTTCTCTAAAAATAACACTTCTTGAATAAAATACCTTTTGTTCAACAGGATTCCAAAGCTTGTATCCTTTTACACCATAACTATATCCGATGAAAATACATTTAACAGCTTTGTTGTCCAATTTTGTCCGCTTCTCCTTTGGCACATGAGCATATGCTTCGCAACCGAACACTCTCAGATGTCTAAGTGAAGGCTTGTGGCCCGACCACACTTCCATTGGCTCTTATCAACAAGAGCTGATGTAGGAGACCTGTTTATCAGGTAGTAGGCAGTGGCTACAGCTTCAGCCCAAAACTTTTGTTCTAGTCCAGCTCCACTCAGCATACTCCTAGCCTTCTCCATCAAGGTCCTGTTCATTCTTTCTGCAACTCCATTCTGTTGTGAAGAATACAGAGTTGACTTCTCTCTTTTAATACCACAATCTTTACAAAATGTGTCAAAATCATTGGAACAAAATTCACCACCATTATCAGTTCTCAAACATTTTATTTTCTTTCCAGTCTGCAACTCAACCATTGCTTTAAATTCTTTGAAACGATTGAAAACTTCAGTTTTACTCCTAAGGGAATAAACCCATGTTCTTCTACTGAAATCATCAATGAAAGAAACATAATAAATTGATCTACCAATAGAAGGAACATCAACTGGACCAAATACATCCGAATGGATTAGATCCAAAATACATGAAGACTTATGAGAACTCGAGTAAAACTGAATGCGGTTTTGTTTACCATAGATACAATGCTCACAAAAATCAAATTCAAGATTGCAATCATTCAACCCATCAACAAGGTTCTTATTTTTCAAGGTCCGTAGAACCTTCTGACCTATGTGGCCAAGTCTCTGGTGCCATAACATGGTCTTCTCTATAGGCAACTTTGATTCGGTAGATAGAGCACCCTTGGGTACCCAAAAACCACGACCATCTGTTGAAAGAGAAACCCTCTCCTTTTCCAACTGAGTAGTCTTTTTCACAATCTTATCAGAAGTACTATTGCACTCAACTGTGCATGCATCAAGCTGGTATAGTGTACCCAATCTGCTTCCTCTTGCTATCACCATAGCACCTCTTACCATTTTCACACCCGCTTCAGAAAACTGTACATGCACACCCGCATCTATTAGTTTGCTAACAAATAACAAATTCCTTGCTAGTCCCAGGATATGCAAGACACCATCAAATCTTCTAATTCTACCATCAGAAAATTTCACACGAATACTTCCACGACCAACAATATTAAGTACTGAGTTATCACCCAAATACACCTTACCACCATCAAAATTTTCATACTTACTAAACCAGTTTCTATTAGGAGTCATGTGGAAAGATGCACCTGAGTCTATTAACCATGCATTGTCACTTGCACGAGTGGCCAAGGCTGCAATAAAAGCATCTCCATCTTCCTTCTCGGACTCAGAATCAGAATCTTGCTTCTTCTTCTTTTTCTTCTTTTCTTCTTTACAATCCTTTCGGAAATGTCCGGGCTTTCCATAGTTCTAGTAGATTGCCTTGGACTTCGTAGGAGATTTTGATCTCCCCTTATTCTTGGACTTAGAATGGCCATGCTTCTTTTCGTTCTTGCCTCTTTCTTTTGGTCTTCCTCGAACACTCAAAGCCTCTTTGGCATTCAGAGAGACCTTCCTTCTCATGTCTTCAGAAAGTAGAGAACCAACAACATCCTCCATCTTCAAGACGACTGCAGTGCTCCCTATGGCCATCACAAGGCTATCCCATGAGTCTGGCAACGAACATAGCAGGATTTGGCATCTTTCTTCTTCATCCATTGGCACCCCAATAGAGGTCAACTAAGTTACCAACATATTAAAGCTTTCCAGATGCTCAGAAATTCATCCACCTTCTTCCATTCTCAAAGAATACAATTTCTTCCTTAAGAAGATCTTGTTCACAAGTGATTTCGCTTGGTAGATCTCACTTAGCTTCTTCCAAAGCTTCTTTGCAGTAGATTCTTCGTGGACATTTATCAGAATAGAGTCTGCAAGACACAATCTGATGAGACCTTTAGCTTTTCTATCAGTCACATCATATTGTGCGGCTAAAGTCGGATCTACGGGCCTATGCTTATTCTCATCAATCGCATCCCATAGATCTCGATCAATCAACAGATCTTCCACCTTCAGCTTCCACATCTCAAAGTTTGTGCCAGAAAACTTCTCTACATCAATCCTCCCTGAAATGCTTGCCATCTTTTCAATCCTGCAACACAGAAATGAAAAACTCTGCACAAGCTTCCACTCAAACCTTGATTAGCTCAAAAAACCCTATACCCAACAAATAGAACCAAAACTGGCCAGGCTCTGATACCACTTGTAAGGAAGCAAAGGTGTGCGGAAACGCTTCCTACGCTAATCTTGAGAGGATGGTTATGCAATTTTCAACTTAAATATTACTAAGATATCAAGAAATGCACAATAAAGCATAAACAAAATAGCAATGAACACATAATAGAGTGATTACCGTGGGGAAACCCTTCTGGGAGAAAAACCCCACCCTCCAAAACTCGCACAATGTATTTATTTAATCAAGCTGATTACAATACACTTGCAATGCAAGTTCTTATAGGAGCGCATCACCACAACTCGAACTCAGAGAAACTCCTTCTAGCATCCAGTCTTGCAAAAAACTCAATGATCAAACTCCTCCCCAAGCCCTCCTTTTATAGTGATTTTACAACCTGGAAACCACTTGTGGTTTTACAAAACCATGGGCTTAACCACCATGCCACATGGTGCCCATTTTTGACATTTACATTTCCAAAATGGAAAAACAACCAGGTTAAAATAGTAATCCCGTCCATAATTTTGTCCCCTAGCTTAGACCCTCTTAAAAGTCACAAAATGAGTCATTAAGGCTCTAAAAATGACCCACCTATATTCTACTATGGACAAGACTCATTTTTAACAACTCACTAACCATTTTCCAATGCATAAACATGTGGAAAACTACCTCAAACAAATTTTGGAATTTTCCAGAAAAAGACTGCAAGGTTGAGACACATGTTTCTCAACAGCAATCACAGCATTCCATGAGACCATATTATTTCGAGAAATTCAGTAAAACTGTTCACGCACCTTGTCTGTGCTTCCACATTTTGATTGAATCTCTACCACAACGTTTCCAACTATGATCGCTGACAATTACCGGGGCTATGTTGTGCAACGCTGTAAAACTCCTCGAGCAGTATAAAACCATTCCATGACAACGGCAACATAAATGGGAATCATTAGGCGGGATTATGTTTGAATTCAAACATTAACGGTGCTGAACAAGAATAGATGGAACAAATTTGGGAGAAGGTATGGGCCCACACCAGCTACCTAAGCAGTCAAAGCTTAGTGTGTGGTAGTTAAGCCAGCCTTGCTAAAACAACATGATAATAAATTTAAATAGTTCATATATTCTGCAAACTCTTACATAATTTATTGACTTTATACATGTTCCACAAACAAAATAATAAGCTTAAATCCAACTGCAAACCAACTCTGTCATGCAGCGTGAAGCCAATAGCAATTACTGATTTAAAATGATCATTAAAATCATGGATTTTGAAAATTTTCATTTCTCACCGGTGCTAGGCAAGTCACTGAACGGAGAAAACGGAGTAATGGCTGGCAATTTCAGAATTTTAGCAAAGATGGCAGCACTTGTGTCATTTGCAAGCAACTTTCATACCACTACATTTGCAGGCAACTGAGTTCAATTATCTTTTCACTAAACCAGCAAAATCCCCAATTAATCTTAAAACCCCTTCTAGTTCTCTATCAAAAATTGCCTGTGATAATTTCTTTGCTAGGCTGCACCAAGGCGCGAGAAAGCCTCGAAGCAAAGAGCACGTCCCATATTTGCCCAAGGAAATCACATTAATGGGAAATTGATTTTGCCAAAAGATTAGGCGTCCATATTAGGAGGTGCCATGGAAGAGGCAGCATGGTACGTGGACTGTTTATACGGTGCATGCAAAATGTGTTTTCACCAGGGAAAAATAAGCAGTTTGGAATGCATGTGCAGAGAGACGGGTGGATGGAAATAGCAGGTAGTAGCAGCGGTGTTAGAATGAAAACCCCAAGACCTCCGTTTTCTCGCCCTCTCTTGGGTAGTCATGCGTTCTCTCATGTAAAAAACTGTGCACACTTCTGAACGCGTCTGTCAGCCGTCTGCAGTGTCCAGGACACGCGGCTAAAACATTTCCTATCCAAAATGCTTGTTCAATGATAGCACTTCACCCAAAGGAGGTGCAAGGATTTCGCTGATAGGAAATCAATTGTATCTCAAATATAGAGATGTATATTGTTAAGTATGTCAAATTTTTTTTGAAATATATTGATAAAGTAATTTATTTTCAAAAATAAATATTTGAAGTATTTAAAAAATATTTAAATTTAAAAAGAAAATGTAATATTCAAGTAAAAATGTTATATATATTTTGTCAATGCAATTCTTAGATATGTACAATCTTTTTGGTAACATTAAAAAAAAGTGTTCATATTACATATTTGGTCATATTGAATTAATTTTTTTTTTTACAAAGGTTTCAATTTTCAAGACTTGGAAGTTGATGAGTCTGTTTTCTAGTAGCAATATATATATATCAAGCAACAACGTGTAGAGCAACCTGCGCACCATGAAATTGTTAATAAGGATAATATAGTAAATACAACAAAATATATATTTTCTATATACAAGGACAAATTTGAAAGTATGTACCTTGACTCATTATAATGAGAGTTGATGTAGGCGAGACTCTTCATTTTTCTTGATAATTGTGTATGGATTTTTTTTCATTCTTGAATATCAATGGAAGGAGAATGGCGGTTCTATTCAAAGACCCTTTAATGATTTAACTCTAGATATAGCTGTAAAAGTTAGCATTTGTCTTTCTGTTTTACCTATACTAATTGTTTCTTTAGGGAGTGTTAGTCCTTGGGATTTATGTATGGTGATTGCCCATGCCATGGATAGTGATATTTGTCTATGATTACCTAGGGAGATTGGTGTTATAGGTATACTTTTTGGGTCATCTTGGTCCCAAGGTGGACCATGGTAATTATCAAATTGAACAACTACATACAAAGGTAGATCTGGGGGTTTTGAGCCATTTGTGTACACAATATGTAGTACCTCTCCAAGAGACCCATTGACAAGCCCTGATTGAATCCATAGGTTTGTTGTTAATAGTGTTACATTTGTTTTACACCTTGGATCTGTTAGATATTAGTTATGCTATAGTGTAGAGGAATAACTTTACTCAAATAGGGTAAGGATGTCCATGAAAGAAAATGTGACTAACATTGCATGTTATGTGCCTTCGTAGTTTCGCGACCTATGTGGCCAACACCTTCTCTAGCCATATGATACGGAAAATGCGACTAACATTGCATGTTATGCGCCCTCGCAATTTCGTGGCCTATGTGACCAACACCTTCTTTAGCCACGCGATACGATGAATGTGACTAACATTGTGTGTTATGTGCCTTCGCAATTTCCCGGCTTGTGTGGCCAACACCTTCTTTAGCCACGTGATACAACGAATACGACTAACATTGTGTGTTATGTGCCTTCATAGTTTCGCGGCTTATGTGGCCAACACCTTCTTTAGCCACGCGAATCGGCGATTTCGACTAACACATTGTGTTACGCGCTTTTGTTGTTTCGCGACCTACATGGCCAACACCTTCCTTAGCCATTCGATACGGCGAATGCGACTAACATTGCGTATTATGCACCTTCATAGTTTTGTGGTCTGTGTGGCCAACACCATCTTTAGCCATGTGATACATCGAATGCGACTAACATTGTGTGTTATGCACCTTTGCAGTTTCGCGGCTTGCATGGCCAAAACATTCTTTAGCCGTGCGAATGGACAGTTGCTATAACTCCCTACTCATCCATCTCACCCAAAAACACTTATGTTTCTTTAACTATATCATGCTTGAAAAGACTATTGATGATTGTATGAGAATGTCAACTATATTAGCAGTAAACCATAAAGTAAATGGAAACTATTAGAATAGAGAAAATAGTGTTTTATGGTTTCAAGATGAAAAGACTCGTATGATTTTCATATATAATACAATATTTAATAAACTTTAAACTTCATCATACAACATAAAAAATTATAATCATTCAGTTTTCTAAAGAAGAGCAGGAACAAACAATGTTTAATAACGACCACATCTCAATTCTAAAATTTTCTTGGTTTCAACAGGCTAAATATTTTTTGCACTTTTAAAAGTTGTGAATTATGGGCTTGTGAGTTGACATTTTGTATTGACAAAAGAAAGACATGGACTGCATCGAGGTCAAAGGTATGTTTTCCAAACATTTCAAATATTCATTTTATACTTTCAGTTATTCACAAGCTCTAGGTCATTATGTCATTGCTAATAAAATGTTTGGCAGTAGTTTTGGATGTGCAATTTCCATTGCCAATTAACTTTTATGGTCACTGTTTATGAAAAACTCTCTTCTCAGAACCGTACTTTAAATTAAATAAAAGTTGAAAATTTAATCAACTTTTCTTGTAATAAACAATCTACTTTCTCTGCTCGATATTGGTGTGTGGGGGAGAAAGCGTACATGTAACCATTCTAAACCATACTTTTAATCTCCAATGCAACTAAACCAAACTTACTCTGTAAAGTTTTTGCATCTTCTATTCCTCGTACTTGGAGATTCCCAAACACTTTTTCAGTAAGCTATTCATTTGAACACTTGTATTGTTCTACAACTTGCTTAGATGTCTTTAGTGATTTTGCACTTTAAACATTTATGAGCTTTCACCTACGAGATAAAGTGTCTAGGCTCTTTGTGAAGATTTGAATTCCTAAAGGATTTTTGAAGCCTTGTTATGGGAAGTATCATTTTCCCTAGAATGACTCCTGCACCATTATCTCCTTTTTCTCTTCTTCTCAAACTGTACAAGACAGAGAAAACAGTATACATGTTGGAGGAAAACTTATGTGAAAAGCAATAAACTTCCACATTTCTACAAGGTGCAAGTCTTGTCCATAGACATTCCAATTGAACATAAGCAATCCACAACCAATTTTGTAGTACTGGGCAAGAACTGCACTGCCCTACAACCCTTGTTAGTGATGGGGGCAAGGATAAGATCAGGCACTAGACACTTTTCAAAGGATAAAAGTGCTCATAAAATAGAAATTGTGTCGGTCGTTCATAATTCACGCGAAGAAGGAAAAATACAGAAGTTTGTGTTAAAAGGATACTAAGAGAAAGTGGATGGAGGGATGAAGGAAGCCCAAAGCCCTGACAAAATTGAAGTGTAATATGCTATAGAAAATTCTCCACTTTAAACTCTCATCTAACCCATTAGGTTTGGTTCACTATTTAGGAATTGAAAAACTCCTTAAAATAATGTGCTCAGTGAGCAAGAAATCAAATGCCAAAACGAGCATCAGAAATGACACACAACCACATAAGACAAAAGAGTTTTATTTTCATATTGTAATTATCGAGGCAACGCGAGTGAATATGGAAGGGCGTCAGGAAAGAAGAATTTAGAAACAATGAAAAATCTAAGGGACACACATGGAAAGTACCGCACCAATAGTAGAGTGGTAAGACACCAAGCATATATGAAAGAAGAGATTTAAAAATTGAAAGGCAAGCATATAGGGAAAGTACCTCACCAATAGCAGAGTGGTGAGTAAGACACCAAGAAGAAATAGAGATTTTGGGTGCAACTAATGAAAGAGAAAGAGAAGGATTTAGGGGCAAATAGCTTTGTCCATAAGTAAGAAAAAGATACGATTAGAAGCTAAACCAACACATAAAAGTTAGTACAAGAATAAAGAAAAGATTGCAGAGCATGTGTATGAGTGCACAAGAAGAAGTGAAATTAGTTTGCAGATTTAAAAGAAAAGATTACAAAACAAAAGATTGGGGTGGCTTAGAGTTAAGTTGTTGTATTAATCTTTTGTGTAGTAATAGTTTATTTGGATTTGAATTTTCTCTATAAATAAGTGAAAAGAACAGATTCCAAATGGAATAGAGGCATAGTAGAATTAAAATGGGGAGCGTATGATTTGGCTTTGAGATGATCAGTTGCATAAGTCTAAATAATTGGGCCACCTCAAAATAAGGATTCTGAACCACTTGTTTTTTTTTCCTATTTTGGTGGGTAGGTGCGTGGGCATGTTGAACGGTTTTTTTAAAAAATCGTAGAGGGAAATCTAGAATTGTAGAAGGTTGTTGCATCATAAGTAACAAATATGGATTTAACATAATGTCTCCTAAAATTATTACAATAGGGAGGGGAGACATGAACGACTGAGTGAAGGTAGAGTATAAAACAATTATTATTTTATTGTTTACCAATGAAATTTAAATATTTGAATACAAAGCAATTCTGAAAGTCAATTTCCTGTTAGTTTAATTTCATATATTGTTTGAAGAGTACTCACTGTTGATATTTGTGTGGTCTTTAATCCGTCAAACCAGTGTGCTGCAAGTGCTAGATGAATATTTGTTTGGAAATACATTGTATATACAAACTGATGTATTTATAGAGTCTGCAGGCCACCGACACATTCCAAGGCGGCTATGTAGTACAGTATCTTAGAAGAGATCAAACAAGATCAAATTTTAATTCAATAAGATATTGCAAACCAAATTTTTTACCTGATATGCATTTATTTCTCCATTTAAAGAGAGTCTAGTTTTGTGGCGTGAGACAAGTTTTGGAGTGAAACCTCACGCTATATAGCCTATCGGCTAATAATAATAATGTCTTTCATAGTCCACAATGCTAACCATCTATGTATGGGTTTATAGATGGGTTAGAGCAGTATGAAACTACCTCGTACTCCTTGCGGGAGGTACTTAACTGCACTACAAACTAGGCGTACATACCTTACTCTCTTGTTGTGGGGTTTAAAATTCTGATAATTAATATATAAATATAATATAATAACTATTATGCCAATATAATTATATAATTTATTATGTTAATATAATTATCTATTATTATTTATTATAGAATATTTTTGAAACTGCTAAAATACTCTTAAAAAATATATAACAATACATTTTTCACCTTTATATAAAAACATATTTTACAACTCCCACTATATTTTACAGTTTTCAGCATATTTATGCTCCTCTAAGAAAACATTTGGCACCAAGACAATCCTTTACCATGAAATTGAAATGGCACTTCTTTACACCCACAGCTGCAGATTCCCTATATTAAAATTTAAGAATAAAACAATTGTGAGGCCACCATGATTACTTGTGGGCAAGAATATATTTCGGCAATAATTTAAACTGAGAAAGTAATTGGCATATCTTTATCTATGTTGTTGAAAAAACGTGAGTGTTTAAAATATATAAATATACCAAACTCACAGATATATTTTGTGGCAATCTGTATGTGCTCGCAAATAGATATGCCATTAGATCCCAAACTAAATGATTTGGACTGTTGATTATTTTCAAAAACTAGCCTTACGATGATATGTGTAAAGCCCACTAGTATTAAAGCCTTGTGTAGTGAGGTGTAAATTAAAGTTGATATTGTTGAGAGCGTTCAAAATATTTTGGGCCATCACTATGGAATTTTATCTGCCTATTGAAGTACCAGTACATACCCATGTTTTTCAGCAAATGTTTAGAAGTACAAAAATATATCAGCAATTTTGGCTCTTGTATTCTATGGCATTAGTTATATGCCAAGAGAAGATTATTTTCCATGGGTTGTGGTATTTGCAGCAGAGCTTGGGTTTGCCTTCACTTGGGCATTAGAGCATGCCTTCAGATGGCGACCTGTGAGTCGAGTAACTTTCCCAGATAGGCTTTCTAAGAGGTAAGGATCATTTTCTTTATAAAGATTGGTAACTATTCCATTCTGATAGTCAGGTTAGAATATAGAAAGCTACTACTACAGTGCGCAATGTTTCTTTTTCTTACATGTAAAACTAAGTGTAGATTCACTATTGTTTGTAAATGGGTAGGTTTGAAAATGACCTACCACCTGTTGATATATTCATTTGTATTGGTGATCCAATTAGAGAACGTCCAATAATTGTTGTGAATACCTTACTGTCTGCTCTGGCTCATGATTATCCCACAGAAAAACTGTCATGTTATGTGTCATAATGGGGTATCTGTTCTCACCTTCTACGCTCTCTTTGAAGCCTCGGTTTTTGCAAAGATTTGGGTTCCTTTCTGCCATAAATATTCGATCCAACAAAGGTGTCCAGATGCATACTTTTCAGAAAGTGATGCTCACCAAAATAAGAGTTTGTTGTTTGCAGCTGAGTGGGAAAGGCTCAAGGTAAGATGAGGTAGTAGATTCATGACTTGTGTTAAAATACAAGTGGGATATGTAATTTGAGTTTATTAACATGTTTTTATCTTTATTGTGAAAGCTTTTAAAGTAATTGTGTTAAATTTTTTAATTCATATTTTTTAGATGTGGTTGAGTCATTTTGGATTGAGTCATCATGGATTCTCATTTAGTGTGTGACGTTAGGCGATACATTAGTAAGCGTTCCAGGAGGCGCAATTTTTTTTGAGACATTATAAATAGGAATTTCGACATGTGTTATACACTAGTTGTGGGAGTCATACTTACTATATTTAGTACATTGTCTGCAATTAGGACTTTGCAACTGGGTTGTTTTATTCTGGTCGAAATCATGTTTTCATGTACAGTTTCTTTGTGATTCCTAAAAATCAATACAAAAGGTAATTTATCGCTAATTTTTTATTGGTATATTTTTACCAAGTTTTTTCACATAAAATCTATATTATGTACTATTGTTCTTCTCTGCAATTTTCTGTACCATTTATTTTTACTTACAATAATAATATTTAATATATAGGTTTAAAAGAAAACAAATAATCTCATAGATCATCAAATTTTTATTCTAATTATGTTTTTGCTTTGTTTTGCTCTTGCTAGACAATGTACGAGGAGATGAAGCATCGTATAAATAACACTATGGAGAGAGGCATTGTTTCAGAAGTCATGTGCATTCAGCATGACGGCTTTAGAGAATGGAGTTCAAGAATCACTTTGAGAGACCATCATAGTATAGTTCAGGTCACTAAAATCATGCCAAGTTTCACAGTAAAGTTCATGTAACTCAATATAATTACATTCTTCATCAGTTGTACTTATATGAGATCTCTATTCTCACTTTGAAACTACAACTATTCATTGTCTTTATGCCTTCAATTTTATCCTTTTATAATATAATAATATCAAATATATTTTAATCAAGTTTAGGTTCTTTCAAAATATTATTGTATAAACAGGCACTATAGTCTGGGAAATTTGGAAGGAGAGGAACCACAGGTTATTTGATGACAAATCCAAAAGGTTAGAATCAATCCTAAATTCAATTGAATCGGTTATAGTGGATACAATCAATTGCAAAATAGTTTTCTCTTTGGAACCGCCTAAAGTCTTCTCCTCATGGGATGAAAGCATTAGAAATAATTGGCATGGAATCAGGATTCCTTCTTCTTTTGGGCAAAAAAACAACTCCAGGAAGGCTGCTACTTGGTCCCCTCCAAATCCTAGCTGGCTAAAACTAAATTTTGATGGAAATTCTAGAGGCAATCCAGGGCCTTCTGGCATAGGATATGCAATCAGAGATCACACAGGATCAATTATAGGGAAAATGGCAAAGCCGATTCCACTGAACACTAATAACATAGCAGAATTCAAAGCATTGCAGCTTGGATTGATAGACTGCATAAAGCATGGTTTAAAAAACATTTCAGTGGAGGGCGATTCAGAGATAGCAATAAATGCAATCAAGGAGAAAAAACTCCAAATTGAAGATTGCAAGGAATTTTAGACAATATAATAGAAAACTTGGATAGAATTGAGCAATATGAAGCTAAGCATATATATAGAGAAGCAAATTTAGAGGTAGATTCCCTCTCAAAAATCACAGCCCAATGAACCTTCATTTATTGGTGGGATCAGGTAACCTAGCCTCCTGGCTTAGCAAATCAGGTTAATCAGCAGGAAAATGCCCCTAAAGTCCATCAAGCTTAATGCAAGAGACAAAATTTAGAGAGGCGAGAAAGTTAATAAAAAATGCTTCCAATTCCAGACCAAACATTTAAAGTTCTTCTTTGGCAGTCTAGCGAAAACAGCTAGTTCTCTTTTAAATTTCAAACTTCACTTTCCCTTGGGCAGAGTGGGCCCAGACCTAGTGATGTCATCTAAAATGCATTTCTTGAGCTAAGCCTTATCAAAATCGCTTCTCGAGACCTAGCTGGCAAAGTTGTCAAATCAAATTATGGTTTGCGTAGCCCGAAAGGTAGATTTGGCATGTCAGGGACAAATATCCTCTGCCACCTTAGCTGGCGAATTAAATGCAATTCTGCCCCTCATAATCTGGTGTTAAAGAGAGTGCCCAATTATTTCTCCTCAATATTTGTTGGAAGTCATTATCATCCTTTCTTGTCATTTTCATTCCAAAGCTTTGTTTGTTTCATTCCCTTTCTGGTCTGATAGCCCTTCAATTGCTAATCATGTCGAAAGAAGCCTCCATTTGGGTTTATTATGAGTGTCTACCCAAGGCCCATCTCCTGTTTTGGTGCAGACACTCCAATTACCCTCTTGGCCTCAACGTGCCAAGTCTCTTTCAGAAAGGTAATAGACCTGAGACTAAAGTGCCTCCTTCATTCAGAATTCTCTGTTATATTGGCATTCAAAATGATTCTAGGTAGTGGGCACTTGAACAGGGAGGAGTATCCCTGCGATAACACTAGCATTTCCTCCAGGTTCGTAGCTTCTCTGACGGATTTAAAACTAGCAAAGCAAGCAGTATGGAGTCTCACAAAGAAGTTATTCCCAGAAGAGATTCTCCAGGAGTTTCAAGAAATTCTAAACAAGGCTATCCATGATTCAGGGGCTCCTCATCCAGGCGATAGAATTCTATTTAATGCCCATGGCAAGCTTATCAACTACTACCCTTTCTTGCTAGACCTAAAAGGAAAGGATTTGGATAGACACAGGGTGTTTGCCGGAGTAGGTCTCGGATACCTTAAATGGTGGTTCTTGGGGGAAAGCTTGGAAGACCAGGGTAGGGAGGATGATCTTCTCCAATTTGCAAAACTTAATGGTCTACTACCTATGAAAGCAAAAGATGAGAGACCCCAGGCTGAGTAGATTTGCAGGGGTGGTGCTAGAAGAGGTCGCCGTGGGTCTGGTCATGGTTGTGGCCATCCTCTGAGCAGAGGCCATGGGATAGTGAGAAATGCTACTTCTCAACCTGAAATCTCCAATGAAACTGCGAGATAGGTTTCTAATTGAGCTCTGTTTAAAGATACTTACTATTTTTTTCAGACTCTCGTAAGATAAACTTTGGCTCTATTTAGTAAAATCTATTAATTTGGTAGTAGAGAATCTGCCACTCAGAATTTTTATAGTTTTTTTCTTTAATGATCTTAGACTGTATGATAGATTTTAGAAGGATACAATATGTTGGTTATGCTCTGCTTGTCTAGTTGCTCTCCTCGAATTTTGAGAAGGCCTATAGATACTTCCAACAAGCTTTTTGATAATTTATCAACTAGGTATATCAATACTATAATTAAGCATAACTAATACAAATCTGGCTCTGCCTTTACAGATAAAAAAAAAACATAAAGACTATATTATTCCAACATCATTTGTTCACATAAAAATTGGTTCAAGTATACATCATCTATATAAAACATGGCTAGCTTTCACTTCCATTACATATAGAGAGATAGTTATCTCTTATACACTTCACAAATACACATGGGAGTTATCTTAAGAATACATTACTTCTACACAAACTAACTAGCTAATACCTACATCAAAAGTACTCATTATGATTAGCTTAAACATACATTACATATACACAATAAAAATAACTTACATACATATATGTAAAATGTAAGTTTTATATATATATATATAATACAATAATTCATTGTTTGTCATTGTATTTTGATATATATGTACATAATAAGACATGAAATTTCTGAGTGTCACTATAAAAATCCTCTCAACATATTCATCATTTAATTTTATTATATTATAATAAAAAGACCATAAACTATAAACTAAAATATCGATGAAAAGATAGTTTCTTCCATATTTTTCAATTATCTTTTTTACAGATTCTTAAAACCTTATGTACTCATAAAAACGCTTGTTTGTTCTCCAGGTTGGCATAATATATGGATGTGCAGTGGAGGATGCTTTAACTGCATTTACAATACATTGCAGAGGTTGGAAGTCTGCTTACTGCACTCCACAAAGAAATGCCTTTCAGGGGCGTGCACCTGCTAATTTGAATGATACTCCGATTCAACATAAGAGATTGACTGCAGGTCTATTCGAATTTTTTGTGAGCAAGTTCTGCCCATTTGTGTATGGGATTGGTCGTGTTAGTATAACACTCAGAATGTGTTATGGCTATTACTGTTTATGGGCTATGTCCTGCCTGCATATACTCTCTTATGGCTTGTTTCCGGCCCTATCTACCCTCTGCGCCATATCAGTATTCCCTCAGGTACTCAACGCTTGTTGTAAAATAGTTAATACCTCATTATTTATGTAGACTTCAGTTTTTGCAGGTAAATAGTGGGCACGTTGACTATAAGATGTTCATTATTTATGTGAAACCCAATTGGATACATAAATAACCCACATTGAACATAACATAGAGGTTGCTTGAACCCTTCCTCTTTGGGCTTATGTAGGTTACTCCTGCATATTTGTCTTAAACGTTGTTATGTTTTCTGGCAGATTTCAAGTCCATGGTTTCTGCTCTTTGGGTTTCTATCACTATCTGCATATGCATACAATATAGTTGAATTTGTGCTGGCTGGAGGTTCAGTGAAAAGTTGGTGGAATGAGCATAGGATGTGGGCAATAAAGGGGACCTCATCGTATCCATTTGCAATAATTCAAGTGCTTTGCAAATTGATGGGTATTTCTGAAGTGGGTTTCGAGGTGACAAGCAAAGTGTTAGACGTGAAGCAGACAAAAGATACAGGGAAGAAATCTTTGAATTTGGAGTGGCCTCAGTAATGTTTATTCCTCCTGCAACTATCACAATTATCAACGTCATATCACTGTTGAGTGGAATGACACAATTTGTAAAACGTGGGTATCCAGCAGTTGAGGGTATGTTTGTGCAGCTCATGTTATCAAGTTTTATAGTGATAATTGGATTTTTTATTGATCTGAATTATGGATTCGGATGATAACACCTGAGTGAGAACCTGCGGTATTGTAAATTCTGTTTACAAGAACCAGAAATCATAGAATTGAAGCAAGCCAAAAAGTGATCTATTCCATTCAAAAATCCAAAATATAGTAGTTCATGAGATTCCAAGGGTCACAAGAACCTCTTGAGAATCGAAGTCCAACAGTCACATTTATTCATTACATAATAAAATCTAAAAACTATGAAATTTAAAAAAAACTGTATAAAATTTTATCCTAACTTCAACTAGACATAACTTTCTGCACAAGACTCGAAATTACGAGCCGTTGATCTTGTTGGAAAGGTCTCCAAGAGATGTAGATGAGAATTTGAAATCATCGGTTGCAGGGGCTAAAAATGCCCTTGGAAAGCAATGGGCCCCATTGCATCAACACTTTGAATGAGATGAGGAAAACGCTCTTGAAGCTTCTCTCTGGTAAACAACTTTCCTTGTTGAGCAGTCTGCCCTGCTCGAACCACTTTGTACAAGTAAATCTGCTGCTGTTTGAGTGTATTCACCATGGTGTCCACAATCTGATCGCATTGGAATGGGGTCGCTACATTTGGATTTAATTCTGTAGTGGAGATTGTTTTTGCCACATCTGCAACATCTAAAAGTGGAGGAAAATATGGCTTCAAGAGTTCCACATTGAAGACTGGATGAAGACCCAGAAATGGAGGTAAATTAAGCTCAAAAGCATTATCACCAACTTGCTTGATGATGGTGTATGGCCCATAACGCAGAGGAAGAAGCTTCCTATTGGCACCCTGCAATTGTTCCTTCTAGATATGCAACCACACCTTGTCCCCGACTTGGAAATTATGAGGAGTACGATGCTCATCATGTCTCTCCTTATACTTCTTATTGGTGTGTTCCAAAATTTCATGAACTTGTTGTTGTAGATGATGAATTCTATCGATGAATTGGGCTACCTTATCTTCCTCCTTACCAACATGTGGAACCAGATCAGGTTGAATAAGTGGTATGACACCGTCCATGGGTGCAAGTGGCCGATAACCAAGGCAAACCTCAAATGGGCTGTGGCCAGTTGAACTGTGAATTGCCCTGTTGTAGCTATGCTGAACATATGGAAGACTTTCATCCCATGTGCGGGGATGTTTTGAGTGGTACATTCGTAGGATGTGTATGATCATCCAATTCACTACATCTATTTGGGCATCTATTTGAGGGTGGAAAGCAATAGACTTTGTCAATTTTGTGTCCATCTTTTTCCACAGTGTAGACCGAACTTACTAAGAAACTTGTTGTCTCTATCCGAGATAATGGTATTCGACAGACCAAAATGAACCCAAATGCATTCAAAGAATAGCTTTGCAGTGTCCTTTGCAGAAATGGTTTTTTTACATGCCACTATTACTGTCATTTTCGAGAATCTATCTACCACAACATACACACAATCATGGCCTCTTTTGGTGGTAGGAAGACTAGACATAAAGTCCATAGAAACTGAGTGCCAAGGTTTTTCAGGAACAGGAAGTGGTGAGTACAACCCAAGTTTACGATTGGCAGGCTTAGCAATAGCACATGCGGTACAGGCTTAAATATATGAAATAATATCATTCTGTAATTTTGGCCAATAGAAATACTTCTGAAGTATAGTAGTAGTCTTACCTATACCAAAGTGACCAGCAACCTTACTATAGTGAGCTTCCCATATCAACTTTTTGCGTTCTACATTGGGCACACAGATTTGGCCAAGGTGACAAAGC
Organism: Cryptomeria japonica; assembly: GCF_030272615.1. Classification (NCBI taxonomy): domain Eukaryota; kingdom Viridiplantae; phylum Streptophyta; class Pinopsida; order Cupressales; family Cupressaceae; genus Cryptomeria; species Cryptomeria japonica. The sequence continues at coordinate 53,656 of NW_026729066.1, read as the reverse complement.
ATTCCATCTTGCAAATAGAAATCATTTGTTTGCTGTCCCTTCACTAATTGATTATAAAGATCTGCAAATTTAACATCGTTCTCATACAAGCAAGCCCAGGCTTCAGTTTGATGACCGCATGAGTTCAAAACCATACTTATGGCTGCAATTGGAGGCCTGCTCAAACAGTCTGCTACTTTGTTAGTACTTCCCTTCTTGTGGTGAATATTGAGGTGAAATTGTTGGAGATATGCTGACCATCGTTGATGTCGATCATTCTGCAACTTCCTTTGTGTTTGCAAAAATTGAAGGGCTTTGTGATCTATGTGGATGACAGTGTCCTTACCTAGAATGTAATGTTTCCACTGCTTACAGGCTTGAAAAATAGCATACAGTTCCTTGTCATAAGTAGCATATCGACACACTGTATCAGAAAAGGTCTGACTATGATATGCAACTGGATGACCATGTTGCATGAGGACTGCCCCTAGAGCATATTTTGATGCATTTGTTTGTATTTCAAATGACTGTTGTAGGTCAGGAAGAGATAAAACTAGTGTAGAACATAACCTTCATTTTAGCCCCTCGAATGCTTCTTGTTGAGCACTTGTCCATTTAAACTTTGCTTGTGTCCCCCCCTTAGTGACTGATAGATGATGTGTAGCGGCGAGAGTCGAACTCACACGGTATCAGTTGATAACCATTTTCAATCACCACAATGGTGGAGTGCTCGCCATTGTGGTGATTACGAGGATAGACAAAGGATGGATGCCTACTTCAATTACAATGTCCTCCATTATGGTGGCGGCGGTTGCATGTTCTGTAGCATTAAAAATTACTATCTACTGAAAGAAGTTTGTACGCACTCTATGGAATCTGTCATGGTCTCTGTACTGAAGTCCAAATGTAAATATTGTAGTTACTTTGGCCAAGTTTTAAGAATAGAACAAGTTTAATGGCTTGAGAGCAAATGATTAAAGGGTTGAATTATTATTCCTCAAACTAATACTAAATGTAGAATTTTAAGTGTTCATTCTTGGCGTTTCATCATTCAGTAAGAGTATTTAAGTTCTTATTTTTAAGGAAATAATTATTGATTATATATAATATTTTTTAAGTTATTACTTTTTCTTATGCAGAAGGTGTTATCTACTATATATGTTTTAGGACAAAGAAATATTTATTATATTCTATCAATATGTTTTATTATTAATTTTGATTATATATATATATATATATATATGGGTTTGTGTATGTGGACATTTATGTCTATGTATATATGTATATATGTATATGCATATGTGTGCATATGTGCATAATATTTTGCTTGTTTTCTTTTGATATATTGTATTGGGTTTTATCTCCAGTCTTGTTATTCTTTATGAATATTTATGAACAATAATAATAATTTCAATTTCAATTATCTCAATGGACTTTTATATTTAATGAATTCTCTAAGTAAATTAATATATATACCACATATATATGAAAGACAATATCATTCAAATACTTTAAAAATTTTACATATTCAATATGGATTGAATATGAATTATAACAAAGAGCTATTTTTAGTGTCATAAGAATTGAAATAATATTTTTGGTTCGTTGTGTCTACAAGATGATTAAATGTTAGGATTAGCAAATTATTCACTTGCAATCCTATGCCTTTGTTGTTCTCTCCAAACACCCTTCCAGAGGGCATGATTTCAAATCCAAAGATCTATGTTAGTCATTTAAAATAAAAATATAAAAAGATCTTGACGAGTTAAATATTATTAAAACCATCAAAACCCCTATAAAAAGCAGTAAAGTTATCTCCAAAATTTCATAGTGTGATACCTAAAGGAAATAGAAAGGGTAAGAGATGAAAATCCTTAAGGAGTCTAGATATTTAGGCTATAAATAAAGGTGGATGTATAGGATAATTAATGTAATGCTATTGAATATAGAAGTTCAATAGTGTGTTATTTTGAGAGGAGTGGAGGATCTTTCCATAATAGGTAGGATCCACGATAATTAATGGTGCTTGAAATAATGGTATTTTATATAGATTATAAAATAAAGAGATCAAATTTGAAGATTTACTAACACTTGTAAATTTTGAATGTAACAATAATTCTACATTTAAAACTATGATAACTACTAAACAATTAAAGATATGATTATTTATAGAATAAAATTAAATATATACAAGACACCATATAATTTTCTTGAACATATACAATATAGAATTGAGCTCAATCTTTGTTTAAATTGAAATATAATTAAAATAGAGATAAAATATACTAAAAAATATTATGATCTTAAAATCCGTTTAAATTGAAATATAATAAAAATAAACATAAAATATACTCATTTTTTAATGATGGAATCATAAGTGTCAATTAATGAATCATAAAAGTCAATTAATAAAGTCATTTGTTTGAGTATTTTTAAATATCCAAGTGATGATGGCTAGATTTCATTTGGCAATGAAAATGAAAATGAAAAGAAAGAAATCAATTATTTAGCAAACACATGGTAGAAAGATGATACGCTTGGAAAGTAATTAATATTTGTTGAAAACAATTTTTAAATTGAAATATAATAAAAATAAATATAAAATATATTCATTTTTTTAATGATGGAATCATAAGTGTCAATTAATGAATCATAAAAGTCAATTAATGAAGTCATTTGTTTGAGTATTTCTGAATATCCAAGTGATGATGGCTAGATTTCATTTGGCAATGAAAATGAAAATGAAGAGAAATAAATCAAGTATTTAGCAAACACATGGTAGAAGAATGATACGCTTGGAAAGTAATTAATATTTGTTGAAAACAATTTTAAATTTTAAGGAATAGAATGATTTCTTTATTCACATGTTTGTACCCACTTTATCTATTGATTAGATAGACTATCCTTTCTATAATATTTGTTGTAGATTTCTTTTAGTTCTCAAATGTAGTTCTATCCTATAGTCAACCTATGAGTGAGAAAGATGCTATATTTATTTTTAGTTATAGCATTTTACCAAATTTTCAAACTGTGGGGAATTATAATATACTTAAAATAAATAGAAATTTTATAAAAAATTCTAATGAATCCAACGTAAATTTTATCATTTATATTTCATAAACAAATATATTTGTTTATAAGTGTAGAAAAGTGATATTAATTTCAAGTTTAATTTTTTTTGGCTTTACAATTTATTGAATTACTCTAAGAGATTGGCTATTTTGGTATAATTAAAAATGTCATCTTGATGTAATTTTTTCTCCTTAGCATTATAGCTTATTTAATTATGTTGAGAGATTGATAATTTATTTTAACAATTTCACATCCAGTTTGTTAAGGTCACCAATTTATGACTCTACACTAGGAATTGATATCATGGATTGATCACTATCATTGAAAATTGAAGATTTAATATTTGGAAGTTTATTAGCACCTATGACTTTTGATGCAATAAAAAATCTACATGTGGTATTAAAGTGTTGACCCATGTTTTATTTACATAAGTTACATAGTGTAATATCCTCCCTTAGGTCACCACAATTTTTTTTTAAACATCGATTATCAACTTAATCAACCAAGCATCTTTTATCTCAATTAGAAATGTTGATTTTAATATTATTCCAATCACCATAGTGGAAAAAACTCATTGACACAATATATTAATATACTTAAGATTGAAGTATTAGCCTTCCACGACCAAGGTCATCCATCGGCCCAAACTTTAACCTTGAAGATTCATGCTTAATGACCCAACCTACTTATCCTCTCGTGGAAAGTTAGAGGTTCTCAGTTTGCACCTAGGAGACTACTCTCTCCTCTTGATGAGATCTTGATCTCTCTATAATACTAACAATTAATTTAGCGAACCTATTATCTTATCCTCATTGTAAGGAGAGATACACATTTCCATCAAGTGTTAGTTCCATAACCAAGAGTACCTGATAATTGGTGTTCAAGGTGGACATATACAACACAAGGGCCATATCACATCTCCTACACTTAGTGATTATCACAATCACGTGTACACAAGGAAATATTTCCTAGAAATTAAAAGTTTACATGATGGCTACCTCCAACATACATCACATACCTAATGAGAAGCTCACACATACATCACATAAATATTAGTGATTTTCTCATATAGGCATTACAGATGACGGTGACTGTCTCAAATATATACATCACAAGATATAAGTGATTGGCTCACTTACAAGCTTCACAGATAAGTGACTAGTTCATAATCATGCATCACAAGTTAATAGTGATTGGCTCTTGTACATGCAACAATAGATAATAGTGATTGACTCAAGTATAAACACCACACATAATAGCGACTAGCTCATATAGGCATTGCAGAAACAACATGTCTGACTCATCCTCAATGGATAACTCTTTCATGTCCATAGTGCATCCTAGATAGAGAAGGAATGTCGGTGCACTGCGCACTACACCATGGGTCCCATTCTTCTCCCTAGTCATTTGCAACAATGGATTTGGGTAGAGGATTTAGTGCATCCCATACTACATCGTGGGTCCATCCTCAATCCAACAAGGTCAAGTATACCATCAACAACCGGGAAGAGGATTCGGTGCATCCCATACTACACTGCGAGAACATCCTCAGTCCCAAGGATTCCGGCAAGCAGTGAACCAACGTAGCCCACTGGATTCCAACTTCAATCACTTATAGGCCATTGACGACAAGTCTGTCCAACTAGGAAGAAGTAGCTTCTAACATATACCTCATAGTGACCTTAGAGATATTGTCAGTTATCTTCTTCACAATCTCGGGTTACACCTGGCATTGATCACCCCCATGCTAGGTGACTGCTAGTGAATCCTCTTGATACAATGGTTAGCTCCGGTTACCGCTACCCGCATGGTAAGGAAACTACCCATGCAACCATTACCATATCAAATCTCGGATAGCCCTTAGCAATCCTTCACCTCCGTGAACCCGATGAGTGCTGGTTAATCCAACATTACAATAGTAGCTCTAGCCTCCTCCATTGGCATAGTCCAATGACTCGACTTGCTCAATGTTACCATATCATGTCCAGGGTAGTCTAGGAAACATCAACTTCGTGAACGAAGTGATTCTCTACTAATCCCTTGCAATAGCCTAGACATCGATCATTGGAACGGTTCAACGATTGCTTATCTCTGCATAAATATCCCAGTGGTTAACTCTTGTGGGGTTCATACACATCAAGACTCACAATACGAGACAAATAGATAAGTTCAACACAATCAAGCAATTGAGGAGCCTATAACTGTAGGTTTTAACTTCACAAGAACATGATACAATTATAAAGAACCAACAAAAATGGCCTCATCTTATCCTATTACCTTAAGCCATTACTGACTATATGGTAGTCAACCCATGTTCACTTCCTTGAACTTGTTGTTCGATGGCTCATTACATAATATTGCGCATATTTGATTTTCTTAAATCCTTCATAATATTTTAATGCCTAATCGGCCTTATCTAAAGTGTACTAGGGAGGTAGGGTCAAAACATTAGGAACAACTATGTACCTTAGAGTTATTCCCCCCCTAGACCCTACCCCTACGGACTTGAGGTCACAGGGGAATCCTTCACCCAAGGACCACCTACGTTCCCGCTTGCAAATGGGTCAAAGTCACATATAGTTCTCCTTGCAAGGTCTCTCAAAAGACACCTACACTCATGTCCCCAAGGTTTCATCATATCAGCTTTCAAGCTAGGCCTTCTACTCAACACAAATTACCTTGGTTCACAGAAACTCACCAGAAAGCATTACCAATCAAAGTTCACCTAATAGGTTTAGTCTAAAAGTTTTTATACCCGAAAGGGCTCAATATATATATACATACATATATATATATATATATACATATATACATACATACACATATATATATATATACATATATATATATACATACATATAATATATACATATATATACACATACATTTATATATATACACATACATATATACACACACACACTTATATATGTATATATATATATATGTATCGATATATATATATATATATATATATATATATATGTATGTATGTATATGTATATGTATGTATGTATATGTATATGTATGTACATATATATGTATATGTATGTATATGTATATGTATGTATATATATGTGTGTATGTGTGTATATGTATGTATATGTATGTGTGTGTATATATATATGTATATGTATGTATATATGTGTGTGTATGTGTGTATATGTATGTACATGTATGTGTGTATATATATATATGTGCATATATATATACACACATACATATACATACATATACACACATACACACATACATGTACATACATATACACACATACACACACATATATACATACATATACATATACATACATATACATATATATATATATATATATATATATATATATACACACACATCTATGTGTGTATGTATATGTATATGTATGTATATATGTATGTATATATGCATATACATATATACATATACATGTATATATATGTATGTGTATATTTATACACACACACACACACACACACACATATATATATATATATATGTATATGCGTGTGTGTGTGTATGTGTCTATATATATATATGCATGTGTGTGTGTGTATGTGTATATATATATATATATATATATCATATGTCTAAATGGCATATGCCTAAATGTCATTTTAGTTATGACCAAACCTGCTAGGATCTCTTCACCACGTGACAATCTAAGTTTATGATACAAGTTAAGGTCTAAGATACTTCTTAGCCATGGAATAAGAACATAATTATTTTATGCAAACATCTTAAGTCACTATTGGCTATAATATTTGAGTGAGCTAATGCATATCACCAAATATCATAAATCTACCCACCATGACAAGAATATGTTTTCCAAATTACCAAAGACTATGCTATAGGTTTCCATGCCTTTCTTATTAATAACCATACCCATAATTTCAAACTATAATTGTAAGATATGAAATCCGAATCAGAATAATTTACATAATGTATAATGTGTTTACTTTCATGACAATAGTGTGAAACCCTAAATATGACTCCTTTGTAAGAACACAAATACACAACAATGTTTATATCTATATACATTCTTTAAGTCAATCATGTCTGTGAATATCTACAAGTCTCTCACATTCGGACAAATGCAAGTTTATGTGAAGTATATCAATAGCTTTAGTACCTCCTCTCCTCACTGCTAAATTAACAATCAATACTATTGTAATTCAAAATCAAGCACAGACTATATGTTGCGCAAGGCAAGAACAATGTGACTAAATTAACTTATCTGTTGGGATGGCATACAGGCCCAAATAGGCAGTCTACTCCACATACTTGAGCAAAGTATCCCTTTTCAGTGTGTGCTACCCTCTAACAATTTTCCTCTTTTTTTATTTCGCGGTGGTCTACTCCTTGTTCCAAAGCTACCATTTTAACATACACAGGGAGGTTTTGGCAACGCTTTGGTGTTGGGCTTGCACCTGCCGATACTAAAAGCCCCAAAGTTTATAAATCCTTTTCAACAAACTTCAATCTGTGCATATCCTGCAACAATTTAAGAAACAAGTTTCTGAATCACATTTCATTAAAGCATAGTGTCAAGCAATTGCTCGAAGTTATTCTGGTTTCAAAATAGATTTTTCGTATGACGTGATAGTGACGTATTAATCAATCACAATCGTTTATTACAAAATCGACGATGTAAATCGTGCAAATCAATCCATACTGCCATTTTGAAAACAGAATAGACACGTCCCGAACAATTCACTTGACCTATCCCACTTGCAACCATTGGAGGATTTGCAGCCACCCGTCCAGTGAGAAAGAGGGCTCGGAGGCAACTGCTGCAACAGATCTCAGTGCGATTGATGTTCATTCACTGGTCGTTTATGTACCTACAATACTGAATGGGCAGGACGGAGGCGCGGTGCTCTTCTAATCTTCCACGTTTTGCAAACATGTCAACTTGAGAAGTTGCAGCTAAGAGTCCTCTCTTTTTCCTGCACGTCTGGGTCTCTCTCCCCATTCTCCATTACTTGTTAGCAGAACACCTTTTTCCAGTCAGATTCATACTGCCAACGATCTCCTCTCCCTTCACTTTCAATCGCTGCCCTCTCATAAATTCCCAACAACTTTCCCATCTAAAAATCTCATCACATTGTGCTCCCATGCCTCTTAATGGCACGAACCTTATTTCCTGCCCATCCATTCACGTGGGTGATTGACTGAACTATGGGGCACCATGCCTTACAAAAGGCGTAGTCTGTACTAGAACATTTTATTTCTTTCACCTGACTTGCAGACTTTTCTTGTCTATGGACAGGGATGCCATTTCCCTATGACTATATCCACCATACCTATTCCACTCTTATTAATTGCATGTTGTCCCTTATCGTGGAATGAAGGCAGATGAAATAGATTACTTGCATTAATGCTTCTCGACTACCTCTCTCTCTCTCTTTTTCCTATTTCGAAAACCACTTCAAATTACTTTATTCACTTATTTAATATACTGTCGGTGTCAACAACAGGGATGTGGCACATAGGAGTTCTTAGATTAGCCACATAACCTCTAGGATTGTTCACATGAAGTTTTAGAATCTTAGAATTGTATTTGAGTGATCGTGTTCTTTGTTTTATATTATATTCACATTTTCACATTAGTTTAGGGTTGAAATTTATTATATTATTATTCATTTGATAAAATAAATAAATAAATCATCTAACTAAAGTCCGAAGAAATTATGATAATTTATGTTTTACCAATTTAAATAATCTTAGGGCTACATGCTTCTTACATCCTTTTAAGGCCTAATCTCATGACTTAATTTTAGAGAGTTTTGCATGTTTATATATTATAAATTATAGATGAAGTGAGAAATTATAAAGGTTTTATTTATGTGGATCCATGAATTTGTTTGCATCTAAGTTAGGTAATAACTTGCAAATTAATTTGTTTTAAGAAGGTGTTTTTTCTTGTTTCTTTTAATTGACCAAAGCTACCAACAATTTGATCACAAATTTAGTATAATCCTATCTAATGTTGTTTTCCTCATAGTAATGTTATTCTAGCAAAATCTTTATTATTAATAGTTTTAATTTAGTAAAGAGTTAATTAATTTTATTGTCATCATCATGTTTATTAGTTTTAATTCATTTAGAATAGATAATTATTATTGACTTAATTATTATTTCAAAACACACTAAATGAATTATATAGTAAATTGAATTTTTCTATAAATAAAATATAATTTCACAAATAGTATACCTATTGAGATTTAATAGTGGGGGTTCTAATACCCCGCTCCCCTCACCCCCTCCAAAACACATATTTGAATTTTGAGAGTGTTTGTAAGAGCCATATGTCGTACAATTCAATTGCAAGTTGTTACTATAAAGAAGGTTATTATCAAACTAGTTAGGACTATGTTTGAACTTTTCACACTTAGTTTAAGTTTACTTAGGCTAGTTGAGTTAGTTGCCTCACCTCATGTGGTATAGACACATGTCTGCCCTTGTGGAGACACCTTGTGCATACACACTTGCCACTCGATCATACACTTGTCAAGTGAGCTACAAGTGTTGCATGCTAGGAGGGTTAGTCAGTGGTTGTGTCGAACCATCTCATCTCCTTCTCCTGGCCTGCTTATCCAAGGATTTGTTCTCATAATCATTGAGAAATCTTAATACACTAGATTGACTTCATTCATTTGTGCTTGTCATTTATTTCTTAGATTTTGGCAATCATTTCTCAAGTATATTGATTTGGAAAAAAACTCTACCTAAAAGGACTATTTGGTAACTATATTTTGAACATGTACACTTTTTCTTGTGACCCTTTTATGAAATTTTCTTTTGTGTCTTAAATCCTTGAATTGGAAAAACTCTACCTATAAGGAATATTTTGTAGCTATATTTTGAATGTGTAGGCTTTTTCTCACCCTCTTATGAAATTTTATTTTGTGTTTTAAATCCTTCACTACCATAGCTTGAATGTTCTCTCATATGTCCTTTGTCAAGGCTCCATATTTATCCTCGCTTTTCTCCCTTTTCACTATGAGCCCACCACACATTATCAATGCAATCTAGGATCGTCACTTAGACATGCCTTACTAATGCTAAGATACCATTGAGGAGAATTGATGCTTGATCTCTTATATGAGAATCAAGTGGTTTTACCAATTAAATAGAATCTTTTTGATAGCTTTACATATAATGCATTGCTATAATAAAATTAAAAAATATATATTTACATTTATTGAAATGAAATCTTTGTGAACTTTATATAATGACAAGAAGAAATATACCAAGTTCATTGAAAAAAAATATATTATACTTTAAGTTAATGATATCAAGTTTCCACAATCCATAATGAATTAATGCCCATCATCTAATCCACATCATCTAATCCAGAAGCATCTGCATTAAGATATTGAGTTTTCAAATAATGCTAATTAAAAACTTATGTTAGATTATGACTTCTCCAATATTAGGAATTGAGAAATTATGGTGGATTGTAAGGATTTACTTTAAAAAGTTACATCAATAAAATCAAAATATTTTTTTGGTTGTTCAGTGGCATTAACCTCATTCTGAAAGCATCTCTAAACTTACACTAATAAAATTTGTTTCTAATAAATTCTTTCTCAGTCATTCAACTTCACTAAAAACCGAAAAATCACTTAACATTTCTTTATACAATACTTCAAAAATTAGAATTCTAACTTGGTGCCTAGAAATTCATAACACCATATGTAAAAAAAAGTAGTGTATGGTCAATGTTTGGAGAGGGCACAAAGCAGAAAAACATAAAGAAATGAATAGAATTTAGTTTAGCAATTTTTGTAACCGTTGCTGCTGTGCCGTCCTATCATTTGGAGTACATGCAATGGAACTGTCTTTCTATGCTCTGGTCAAAACTTCATCTTCACAAATTTGTTTTTCTCGTCTACCTCCCACATATATAAAGTTTAGCATCCACAAGATGCTCGCGTCCTTCAATGCCTGTTTTTTAATTATATGTCATCCAAAGGAAAAAAATTTATATGATCCAAATATTTGAATAATGAATAAGTTCGTTTTCAGAGTTAAAGAAAACTGTGAAGTTTTTGTAGGAAAGCGAAGGTGATAACAACGTAAGCAGCGTGATTTGCGGGACACGTTTTTTTAAGCTGTTTATGAATCTACCTGTGCGTTAAGAACAATTATCAATTATCAATGCCCCAATCAGCAATAACGTGTCTTTTATTGTTTTGTTTCAGGATATCTTTCTGTCTAGTAAGATATTTTATTTGCATTGATGTCTGGTTGGACTTAAATATTGTTTATCTTTTGGATTGATTTATAATTTGATATATTATTTGGTCTAAATGTAAATGTGAATGATAATTTGACTGTTAGGTAATGTCATTTCGTTCACTCTTTTCTATAAATAGAATATAAATTATTTAAATGTTTTATTGATTTTCAACATTTTAATATCTGTTTTGTAGTATACTGGTTCGGGTGCATAAATAATAATTTTTCCCCATTAGTGAAAAAATATCCATTCCACTAAATTCAGTAGACTTGATTCTGATCTTAAGTCTGATCTCATTCTTCCATCTTTCCTTAACCGAAGCAGAAACAAGATGGAGTCCACAGATTTCCCTCTTTATACAACATTTGAAAAGCCTTGTCTAAAAATAACCAGAGGTTTTGCCTGCATATATTTTACTGGAATTTTGGCTCTTGTTTTCTATCGCATTAGTTATATGCCAAGAGAAGATTATTTTCCATGGATTATGGTGTTTGCTGCAGAGCTGGGGTTTGCCTTCATTTGGGCATTAGAGCAGGCCTTCAGGTGGCGACCTGTGACTCGATACACTTTCCCAGAAAGGCTTTCTGAGAGGTAAGGATGATTTTGTTTATGTACATTGGTAGGTTCTCAATCGTCTACAGTCAGGTTAAAAAATAGAGAGCCACCACTATAGTGCAGAATGTTTCCTTTTCTAACTGTAGATTCAGTATTGTTTGTAAATGGGCAGGTTTGAAAATGATCTACCACCTGTTGATATATTTATATGTACTGCTGATCCAATTAGAGAGCCTCCAATGAATGTTGTAGATACTGTACTGTCCACTCTGGCTCATGATTATCCCACAGAAAAACTGTCATGTTATGTGTCTGATGACGGAGGATCTGCACTTACCTTCTACGCTCTGTTTGAAGCTTCGATGTTTGCAAAGATTTGGGTTCCTTTCTGCCACAAATATTTCATCCAACAGAGGTGTCCAGATGCATACTTTTCAGAAAGTGATGCTCACCAAAATAAGAGTTTGTTGTTTGCAACTGAGTGGGAAAAGCTCAAGGTAAGATAGCAGGTTGAGCTATGAATTAGAAGAAATAAGATTTGTATTGAAGATACATGTGGGATGTGTAATTTTGTGTTTATTAACATGGATTTGTTAAATTTTTGGGTACATATTTTGGATGAGAAATTTGTGATGATAAATCATACAGTAGATCATGAAAACTTGATTCTACCATATTTTTATTTTGTTTTCCATTTGCTAGACAATGTACGAAGAGATGAAACATCGTATAAATAGCACTGTGGAGACGGGCATTGTTCCAGAAGCCATGCGCAATCGGCATGATGGGTTTAGGGAATGGAGTTCAGGGATCACTTTGGGAGACCATCACAGTATAGTTCAGGTCACTAAAATCATACTGACTTTCACAATACTGTTCATGCAATTTATTACAATTTTAATTTTGTATGCAAGTTTTTGGATTAGATTGTGTGAGCAATTTTTTTCATCAACGTTTCGAATCACATTCCGTGATTCATCATCAGGATATAAGAGAGTTTAAGGAGTCAACATTTCAAATCACACTCTGTGATTCATCATGAGGATGCAAGAGAACTCCTTAAACTCTCTTCCATCCTGATGATGAATCACAGAGTGTGATTCGAAACATTGATAGAAAAAATTGCTCACACAATCTAATCCAGAAATTTGCATACAAGATTAGAATAGATTATGAAAATTTGTTAGCTTTTACTTTCTTCATCAGTTATTTTTACAAATATATATTTGCTTTGGCTACTTGGGTTTACTGTAGATTTTGCTAGAGAAGGGAAAGGATGGTGGCGTTTATTTCCCCCGTCTTGTATATGTGTCTCGTGAAAAGCGACCTGGATGCCCACACAATTTTAAGGCCGGTGCTCTCAATGTTCTGGTATTTTTCTTGCTTCCATCTCATATCTTTACTCTTATTAGCTTGGTGAAAAATAATCATTTTAATTGGGGTTAAACCTTGTTTGCAGATTAGAGTTTCTGCTTTGATGAGCAATGCTCCATTCATTCTTACATTGGATTGCGATATGTATGCCAACAACTGTAAAGCACTTCGTGAAGCTATGTGCTTTCTCATGGACCCTCAAACTGGTCATCAGTTTGGGTATGTCCAATTTCCCCAAAGGTTTCATGGCATTACAAAATATGATTTGTATGCCAATCATCTCAAGAGAATTTTCGATGTACGTATATGCAACCTATATTATATTAATAACAACACCATCTGTTTATGCACAAAAGTCTATAATAATCATGGATTACTCTATATATGCAGATACAAGGTAAAGGTATAGATGGAGCAGAAGGTCCAATCTACGTGGGCACAGGATGTGTGCACCGTAGGGATGTTCTATGCGGAAGCGAGCCACAAAATGTAATTAAAGCATCCATTGAATCTGCAAATTTAGAAGTGGAAAAAGAATGTTCATCCGAGATATTAAATAAGGCAACGACACTTGCCAGTTGCACTTACGAGGAGAACTCACTTTGGGGCAAAAAGGTAAATCTAAATTATATGGTCCAGCATGTAAGTTTTATCTTGCTTAACTTTGCAATAAACACCTTTCAATATTATTGATTTTATTGGTTCACACAATAAGCATTGATTTAATCAATCAGCATCATTTAATTAAATTAGGAACTTAAAATCAAAATAGTTATATTAGAATGTGTTATATTTCAAATGTTAGGATTACTTATAGATTTTTATCTATATCATTAGGATTCATTCATAATATCATTAAACTTATATATTTTCTTTAGGAATTAGAGGATATGTACTTTGTATTTCAATGATAGAGAGAATTATTCCCATCCTCAAGATTTCTAGTCTTGCTTTTGAACCACAGTTGATCATTGGTTTTTTATGCCTTCAATTCAATCCCATTAAATTTAATCTTTGTTAGAGTGATCAACCTCCCAAGAGCACAAATAGTTATAAACCTTCACATGAGAGAAATGATATTCCATCAAAGAAATGATGATATTGAGATGAACACAGTAGTACAAACGCATTTCCTATAAAGGAAAAGGCTATAATGTGAACACCAATAAGGTGCAAGGGTAGGTACAACTACTTACCAAATATTGGCACAAATATTAATATTGGTAAGAAATAGCTATTGACAACTATTAACAACAACTTGAGTGCAAATACCAATGCACCTAGAAAATGATAATGCCTAATTAAACTTAATCTTATGAGTAAATTATATTTACTCCAACAATGTTATCAAATTCATTTTTATCAAGTGTATGTTCCAAGACAACATTAGTTTATGACCCACTTATGAACATACATTGTACTAATTAAGGACTATATCATTTTAACATCAAATGTTCACATAGTGGTAGAAGCATACATCGCCGATGCATAGCATTGCAAGCTCCCACCAAGGTTGAACATACAAAGGTGATTATCTCTTATATATTTCACAAGTATGCATGGGGGTTAGGTTAGGAATACATCATCTATGCATAAGCTGACTAGCAACATCATAGGTACACATGGTGACTAGCTTGGACATATATCACATAAATATAGTGCAGTTAATTTACTTGTTCACTAACACATAAGTTTGTATGCACATCCCCTTCAAAAAATATAATGCCAATGCATCCCATATTACATCATGGATCCCATCCTTTTCTCAACCCACAATGAACTATGCCAACAAGGAAGGATATCATATTACTGATCCTCATAACTAGAAATGGCATAAGTATAACAAGATGCACATAACACAAACCATTTTTACATAATGATTGACTCGCATATTCATAGAAACCAATCAAGAAGAAAAATTGGATGTGTCACTAATGGATTACCTGATTGATTAAAACTTTCCCTATTAGTGCATCCTAACTAAATAAATAAATGTTGATGCATTCTATACTACATCATGGTCCCATCCTTTTCCCTTATTCACTACACTAGCTATGATGATTTAAAAGCATCACATAGTACTTGTGATCATTATTATATAAGGGACAATTGTGACAACATGTACATCACATAAGGTCATTATTAATATTGTTATAGTTTGTCAAACCATTCAAGTTGGTGGATCATGATATCTATCTCCACTATGCCACTAGAAACAATGAATTTAACCTAGTATAAGATAGGTTCTAGGATCTATCACACGCATAGAAATGATAAAAGATGGATAAGCACTACAATACCATGGGTAGCTCATAAAATTTATTTCCTCCATATTACTAACCACAATTAGCCAGACCCTAATATATAGTAATTAGCTCCTAGCATATGCCACTTACATGGTACTAATAATAGCTACCTAAATTATGCTTGCTTCCTATCATGGATATCACTAATAACAATTAGCACCTGTCACTTTCATGGTACTCCTAATAGCTCACTATCCATGGCTATATCAAAATTATCTCTAATATGTAAGGGTTATGTTTTAGCTAAGTACACATGTTTAGTAAATAATAAAAATGATAGGTAGGTTGAATTGATTATCTAGTACATTATAAGTGATATAGAAACCTAGTTTCAAGGTCCTATAGGGCTTATAGTCAAATTATCAACTCGTGAGTAGCATTTTAGGTCCACATAAATTGGTCTCTAGTCAAACACATAAACATAAATCAATACCACTTATGATAATTAAAATTTATTCCCTTCACTTAAATTTGTTATTTAAAAACATGTTTTCTTTTAGATAGAAATTAACTCATCATACTAAATTTAAACAATATCGTATTTTTAAGTGCTTGAAATTTTTGTATAAACACCAATCATAAAACTTAGCATACCATTATCCAAATAAACTAATATTAAATTGAGACAACATACTACAACTGATAATACCTTGTATTACTTGTCCATATTTAGTACTAGTAATAAAGGGATATCCATCTGAAAGTTAACATAGGTCTAGGTACAAATTTAGATAAGGTAGTTCATTCATAACCATTAGGAGTTGCTCAAGCCACACATCATAATAGATAAATTCAACATCCTCACTAAATATGAAGTTAGCATTTTTCTTTAACTCATTTGTTACCATGGCATGGCCAAATGTATTATGCACTTATTTGTTAGAAGGATAAAAATCACCTAACCTATGCCCTCCTATATTGGTTAATGATATGAGATATAATGCCATAGTGTTTGAACCATAAAATTAATTGATTTTAGCTTATATAATACTTGTTTCATTCTCACACATTCACATCAAAGAAGGTTATGCTTATAATGACTAAAATTTTATCCAAGATTGAAGTAGATTTTTCAAATCTTAAAACACACCTCAACTTAAATTGGCTAAATGGTAATAGGTTGACTTACATTGGTTCCACCATATATATATATCGAGAGACCAAAATAAGGAGAGTTTATACAAAAACAAGGATGGGAGGCAAAGCCTTAGCCATTAATCAGTGGGATTATCCGACTGATCAAAGACAACCTCCTACACAAAAAAGAGTTATGAGAGAGAGTATATACAGTGAACCATATACATCAACTAGAGGCTACTGGACACCTATTGCAGAATCTCATCTTGGTTTTCCATCCATGTTGTCCATCCTTGTGGCCCTTCCATCCACACCACCTTCTTCCGCTCTAGGACCTGGGTAAACATTTCGAGCTTATCAAAGTAGGGACCTCTATTGTCTCTGATTTCCTTGATCAGTTTCTTTAGAGCCTCATCGAATGCAGTCTGGTTCTCCGCAATTCTAGCCCATTCAAAGCCATCCTTCATCTCATATATGAACATGGTTTCCCGGCCATCCCTAAGGAAACACAATAGATTCTCCCTCTCAACATTCATCAAAACGCATACTTGCACAACAATTTTATAACGTGTGAGTTTCTTAAAAAACCCAGTAAGAGTCCTATCAGTACCTTGGAATTTTTCCTCATTTCTAAGCTTCCAAATAAACCAAAGTATGAAAGAAGAGAGAATTTGCCAAAATAGGTTCGCATCCTTCTTGAGGCCATGAATGAATCTAGCAATAATATCAAGAGTACAAACATGTTCAATAATGGAAATTCCAAACATCAACTAGACCTCTTTGGCAAAAATGTAGTCAAAAAAGATGTGCCACATAGTCTCAGGCTTCCTACATACAGAGCATAGGTCGAAGGCAACAATGTTATTCCTAATAGGTAGTCTATTCAACATTAGTTGCCACCTGAAGCATTTGATTTTAGGGGGGATGTGGGACTTCCATAGTTTCTCAAATGTTTTCTGCCAGGCAGATGTATTAAGGTCAACATACCAGAGGGAGTTAATATGATCAATCATCGTGGTATCATGAGTGAGCAGTTTGTAGATAGACTTGAATTTGACCTTGGAGAGGAGGGAGCCATCCTTCCATCTGAATGAGAGGTATCTATGAGCATCTACATCAGTGTTCCTAGGAAGATCTAGACAAGCACAAGCATTTTTAATCATATTGTAGGTTCTCTTATGCGAGGTAGGGAGGCCAAACTTATTGCTAAGGTCCTCCCAGCTGATGAGATTATCATGTTCCAAGATGTCCATGAGGTATTTAATGCCTTTATTATACCAATTCCTAGCAGAGCAACCTTGGGTTAAAGCAAGGGGTTTAGAGTTATGGTAGAGATTCCACCATATTGACCTTTCCCCATGCAGAGTATTATTACAGTCAATATTAGAGTTGGTAATAAGTTTACGCACATGATCCCAAGATTTCTAGATGGATTTAAATGCCCAAGTGCCTTGAACAGACACAGAGAATCCATCTGCTATCAGATCACTAAAGGGGGGGACTTTCCAAGATTTGGTAGACTTGGGGATGCCATTTTGTATGATATTTCTGACAAGGATCTTCTAGGGTTCTTGTCCTTCTAGGGCATGAAATATCCACTTGGCAGCTAGGGAAACTCCTTGCATTCTGAGATCTTTAAGTCCCAGCCCACCAAGTTTCTTATCTATGTGGCACCATAGCCATTTGACTGCATGGGCCTTTCTTTTACCCTTACCATCATACCAAAGGAAGCTCCTGATAGATTTTTGGATCTCATAAACTTGGTAGTTACTGAACATCCAGATAGAGGAGTAGTACAAACTATAGGAGGAGAGAATTTTTCGGCAGACTTGGATCCTACCAGCCAGGGATAGAATCTTATTGTCCCATTTATTAAGGTTTTTGTCAATCTTTTCTTTGACCCAAATCCACATATCCTTGAGAGAGGGAGAGACAGAAAAAGGGATACCGAGGTACCTGACTATTTTATTGGGTCCTCCCCATGAGTATCCAACCTGCTGAAGCCAATCTGGGGGTTCCTCATTCCACCCAAGCAGGATAGACTTGAAATTGGAGATACGAGCACCATACGCTCTGCCAAAGGTTGCAAGCTTTTGATTGAGGGAGTCAATGTTATGCCTAGAGAGCTCCAGGAAGAGCGCAGTGTCATCAACAAATTGTATGTTGAGCAATTCAGAGTCATTTGGCATCTTAATGCCATGAACTTTAGGGGATAGGGTATCATCTCTTAGGAGGTAAAAGAGGGCGTCTGAGGCAATGACAAATAGAGCAGGGGCAAGGGGGCTGCCCTATCTAAAGGATCTAGAAAGAGGAATAGACTGGGAAAGTGATCCATTAACTTCAACCAGGGCGGAGGCATCTTTGAGGAGAATTTGGACATATTTACAGAACTTGCTAGGGAAACCAAAGGCTTTGAGCATCATGAGGATGAAGTTCCATTCCACCCTGTCATAGGCCTTCTCAAAGTCTACAAGGAACATGGCAGTATCTTGATTTGA
The DNA here is from genome assembly GCF_030272615.1 of Cryptomeria japonica. Taxonomy (NCBI): domain Eukaryota; kingdom Viridiplantae; phylum Streptophyta; class Pinopsida; order Cupressales; family Cupressaceae; genus Cryptomeria; species Cryptomeria japonica. The sequence continues at coordinate 34,547 of NW_026729066.1, read as the reverse complement.
AGTTTTGGCCCATTCCATAGATTCCCAGCTAGTGACAAGGTTCTCCAAGATATACCTTCCTTTAATGAATCTTGTTTGGGTAGAGCAGATGAACTTGGTCCAAGGATCTTCTCAAAGCGAGAGGCTATGGCTTTGGCTAGGATTTTATAAGAAATGTCAAGGAGAGTAATTGGCCTCCCATTTTTAATGAGGGCTTTGTCCCCATCTTTTGGGATAAGTTTAACAATGCCCCTATTGATGGACTCCCCAAGGGTGCCACTATCAAATGCTTCGGTGTATATGTCATAAAGGTCTTTGGTGACCCACTCAATATTGGTTTTGTAAAACTTAGCAAGAATTCCATCGGGGCCAGGGGCCTTATCATCCTTGAAGGGCTTTAATGGCATCAACAATTTCTGTCATAGAGATTTTGGTCTTGAGAGAAAGAGCTTCAGCCTCAAAGATTCTTTTTGGGATAATATTATTGCACCTATTTCTAGCCTCTTTTGAGGCTTCACTATCTTCCGAGGTAAAGAGGGTTTTATAAAATATTTCAAAAGCATCTTTGATCTCATTGATGTTCAGGAGTTCCTTATCCTCAACTACGATTCTGTCAATTTTTTCTCTTTTTTTTTTTTGTTTAAGGAGATTGAAGAAGACTTTAGAGCCTTTATCTCCAAATTTGAGCCAATAATTACGTGCTCTGATGAGGGCACCCTTGATTTTGACCTATTGATGTTTCCTAAGAATGTCTCTAGCCTGAGCTACCCATTCTGCCAGGACAGAGGAGGAAGGATGTAATTGTATTTCATGTTCCAAGGAGTGGAGCCGATTAGTGGGAGTTTTTTCCACAAGCCTGAAATCCTTGGCTTTCTTCTGGCCTATAGTTTGGAATTTTTTTTCCAAAAGGAGACATTTCTGTTCTATCTGAGGGTGTGGGATTGGGGATGTTGAGAGTGCATGTTAAAGAGTCTAACCATTTTAATGGCTGTTAGGGCATCCTTGTCATTTAGCAGGGAGGTATTAAGGATAAACTTCTTATTGAGAGGATTGTTGTTAGGGATGGAGTTCCTAGTATTGATGATAGCAATGATAGGGAAATGGTCAAATAAGGTTACTGGTAGAATAGCCACTGAGTTCCCCAAGTGGTTAGGGGAGAAGGAGAAGAAATTTTTATTAACATAGAACCTATCTAATCTAGAGTAAATTTGGCTGGGGCCTTGCTGAAAGTTGCACCAGGTGTACCATAGTGTAGAGGATTCAGATTTCCTACCTTCAAGGGGGTCAAATAGCTTCATGTGTTGTTTAAATCTAGCCTAGTGAAGTTTCTCTTGGCACTTCCATTTGAAAGGGATACCCCCGGCCTTATCATCTTGGTTTTCAATCATGTTAAAGTCTCCAACCATGACCCAAGGGATACTTGGAAGGGCTGCCATCCAATTCTAAAGGGACACTCTTTCCCTATGATCATTAGGTGCATATATAGAACATACCCCAAAATAGGAGCCTCTGATATCTAGGGAGGCCCAAGCCACTCTATTACAAGGGGAGACACCCCTATCCCTAATGTGATTTTCCCACTTAGGGTTAATGAGGAGACCAACTCCACCCTTTCCCTTAGGATGATTGATGCATATTTTGATCACATCTCTCCAAATAAAATCAAGTGCAGTGTCAAGGGAGAACTCAACAGATTTAAGCTCTTGAAGCATCAAGAAATCTAGATGTTTATGATAATTCAGAAACCTCTTAATAACAAACTTTCTATCAGGCAACTCCAAGCCTCTAATATTCCATGAGATGTATTTCATTGAAAAAGGGATTAAGAGGGACTGTTTGGGAGACCATTTTGATCTCCAGACTTTTTCTTATTTTTGGAGCCAAAAGGTCTACCTTTCTTTTTAGCCATGGAGGAACCTTTCATGAGGTCATCCTCTTCCTCACTAAGCTCTGATAGCTCAGTTTTACCATATGCAGTTTCTACAATGTTCGACTCAGGTACTTGGGAGCCTGGAAAGCCAAGGAGCATTGAGCTAGACTTAATGTCCTCTAGTCCCTTATTAGCATAAATGACTTCAATAATATGGTTGTCCTCTATTTCATTTAGCAGAGATGCAGTCGTGGGGTTGGAGGTGTTAACATCAGGGGTAGCCTTTACAAATAATGTGGATTTAGATCGTTTGGGGGTCCCAGACCTGAGCACCATTTTTGCAGGATTTTCACTCATGCTATCATCACCAGCACTGCGATAAGGCTTCTCTAAATTTTTAACCATGTTTTTAACCAAGGAGGTGGTCAGAGTTTGTGAAGCTTTTAGTATGTCATCATTCATAGTGATGGGGTATTTGCTATTGGTAGTCAACTAATTAGCAGTTTGATCACCAGCTCGGATTTGATTTAAGGTGAGTTGTTGGGCATTCTTTTGTCTCCGCTTTCTTGATGTGACTGTTTGAAAACAATCAGAAGGCGAATCCTCATAAATTTTGGAGGAAATGGAAGTAGGGTTGAGGGGTTCGGTAGTGGTGTCAACAATCATTGGGTTTAATTCAATAGGGATGAGGCTAGGAATCGACCTTAGGGAGGGATCATCTTTAGGGTTGCTATTGTTTCCAACAGAATGAAGGTTGCTTGGGTTAGGGATCGACTCCTTATCAGAGCTAGGTTTTTCAGATGTTCTTGCTAGGTTAGTGTTATTTTTTTGTTTCCTATGGTTGATGATTGGGCAGTTCTTCTGAAGATGCCCTTCTTTTTTGCACAAAAAATAGGCGTTTAGTCCTCCAAGTATTTCAACAGGGCAAACAAATGTTTCATCACCGATGTTAAGGTTTAGCAGAGGAGGGATGTCGACCCCAGTTTTAATGGATATAAGTATTCTTGCATCAAGGTTAGGGACTAAACGCGTTGTTTCATCAACCCAAATTATTCTCCCAAATGTTTCCAATACCTGGGGAAGAAAACGTCATAGGAAGGGAGGGACATCCTTAAGGATAACCCATCTAGGGCTTGAGAGCGCAAGAACTTCCTCATTGACGGCCTCTGAAGACCAGGCTAGGGCACGAAAGGAGGTGTTCCCAACAATCCAGTATTGTCTTTTAATAATTTCAACCTGGGATTCATGATTATTAAAAAAGATAATATACAGACCTTTCTAGACTTGCCTACAATTTCTATCGTTTGGCGAAATGCAGAAAGAATTCGAGGGCACGGTAGGGCTCTTACCTTCCTCACCAAGTTGTTCGCCTCCAGGAGTCTTAAAAAATCTCGCGCTAGGGTGGACTCCATGGGAAGACGAAGCAATGGTCTCGGCAAAGGTTTTCTTTCGGTTTGAGTGAACCTGCTTAGAAGGTTTAGCAGTCTCGGCAAATGTTTTTGTTTGGCTTGAATGAGCCTGCTCGGTGGGTTGAGGAGAATTAATGGTAGCGCCATCAGACTCAAGCTCTATTGGGAGCTACAGAGGAGTCACATGAGCGATCAGAGGTGTGATTAATGGTTAGGTTAACGTGTACAAAAAATACATTAAGCGCCGAGTAGAAAGTAAATGCAAAACAGTAATAAGGGCACGAAGTAAATGCAAAAGAGTAATAAGGGCACAGAGAGAAGATGCAAACCACGTGGAGGAGATTAACTCCTCCACATCCTAATAGAGTTGGCCATGTTAGACAATAACGGTGATGTTGGAGAGCACGCAGTCCGCAACAAACCCTCCAAAAAAAATGCTCCAAAAATTGCTCCAAAATTCGCTCTAGAATTCGCAGTCCAAATATATTTCGTAGTCCAAATTCGCAGTCCAAATTTCACAATCCAGAATTCGCAGTCCAAATTTCGTAGTCCAGAATTCGCAGTCCAGAATTCTCCCTAGAATGATATCGTTTGGCTAAAGCTATCTCTGAAGTATCATTTAGCATACATTCGTTGTCACTTCGATTTTGTGTCTTGAGTTTATTATTGCTAAATAACTGTCGTGCGACTCAAGAATCCCATTTTCCAGTTTATCAAACCCACGATTTTTAGCAAGGACTGAGCAATGAAAACTCCAAGCCAAAATTAATTATTTTCCTCCTAGTGACCTGATATGCTTGGATAGGTTGCAACTTGCAATGTCCATCTGATATTTTGCTGATGCCAATCAAACTGTTGCCACCAATCACTAATAACGTGGAAGCCCTAACCTTGACTTCATTTCTGCTAGATCAGTATTACGAATTCCCACTGTTATCTCCTACTTCAACCAATTCATGTCTAGAGTGCAGTCCACATTTTGTTTCTTCTCCCCTTTGCGATCAAAATATCCGGTGATTTGTATATGTTGTCTGTATCCCAGCAATTTGGTCCTAGGGTTTCAACCTTGAATCTCCGCACAATTTTGTTTCATTTTCCTTCCCCACCATATATATTGGGTAAATATTAGTGAAAATATGAGATCACAAATAACTAATATATATTTCGCCTCAAGTTGAAACATACTAAAAATGGAGATATTCAAGGTTAGAAAAAAATGAGCAAAATTTAAATCTATTCATTAAGTATATCCTTATGGACTTGGGTCAAAGAGAAATCATTTGTTAAAGAACTATCTACATAGATATTTATAAATGTGATTAAATTCCGAAATAATTTTTCTCATAATATTTTTTAGGAAATATACCAATATTTTCATATCACCAACATTTTATAATTGTGTAATAATTTTTTCATATTAATGAAATATAAAGAATAATATAGAAGAAAAACTATAAGAAGGATTAAAATCCAATAGTGTAACAATCTATAATTTACCGATACCCATTCTACGGCTAGATTTCGTACAATTTTATTAATTATTATTGTATATTACTATATAGTTCCTCCTTTAACAAACATGTTCTATAACAATTCCATCTAAGGATGCCTAGATCTCAAATTAGACCTCACCACCTTTATTATTCATAATTCAAAATGAACATCCCAAAATCTCTCATTATATCATCTCTTTAACATAGCACTAGAGCTAACTACTCAAATAGAAACCATCCATTTTTGTATAAACCTATTAAGATAAATGAAGAGATGTTCTATTTGTTTACAATCCTCATTCACACTTCCTCATGGGTACAAAATGCTATAATTATTGAAGGCAATGTTCATGATAGTGATCTTACCATAGAATGATGACAATAATAAGTTATGATATTTATTTGTAGGTATATAGTTAAATCCAAGGACATTAATAACCACTTGTGACATCAAAAACTTCTAAATAAAATTCAAGTTTAATTGTCACCACTTTTTATACCAAACAACAATAATATTACTAGAATCAAGATCCATACACAATTTTCTTTCTTACAACATAACATTAAAATGAATAAAACAATATTAATCTAGCCATATTAAATTAGATAGGGAAACAATAGGTAAATTATATTCACAATGAAACAATTATGAAAAACCCTAGAAGTTTTAATGGTCAGATAGCCATAGTAAGCCAAATTTATAAATAACCTAAAGAAAAACTATTTACTATGTCGAGTATACTAGACCATGCAATTAAGACACACAATGACAGACTACAAATTAATTTGTAGACCATATTTTTGATTAAGTAAGTAGAGAAGGACCTTGATCCCAAGTTATAACAAAAAAACCATAATCATAAAATGACGAGTCCAGAAAACCTCACTACCAGTGATAAAGTAGAGCTTAAACAAAATAGACTAACCAAAACTATTATAAAAGAGACCAGTTTATAAAATTCAATTGACATGTCGGCCAAAAACTATTAGTAAAATTAAATTTAAGGAAGTAAAATGAAAACTATAATTGAACCTATGAAATAGAAAAATCACAGAGCAACAACAAAACCCTAGCCCCAAACAACTAGTCAAAGAGAGTCATAATCAACGTTCTGAAATAGTCAAATATAACCATGTCCATGTAACTAAACCTACTAGTTCTAACTAACCACCATCTTCTTATCATAATACCTGGATACCAAGTATCATCAAGATTAAACATAGCATGAACAGTATTCATCATCAAAATAAAGTCTAGTTTAAGAGGCACACATGCCCAACATCTTATAAACATAAGAAAAAACACTAACCTCCTATACCAGGTAAAGAACTTAAGAGAAAAAAGAGGGGGATGCCTAATCATTATTAATCAGGGTCCAATTGTGCTTCAACCTATCAACTTGGATGGCCCAAGTGTCCTCTTGCATGTCTTGCCCACCTTCCCCATCCACCTTTTTCATCCCTTGTTTAGTCAGCTTCTTGTTTTTCTTCTTTATTTTTCCCTGTCGAAACACCACTCCCACAACTGCCTTGTTCATCACTCTATTAGTGATATCACATAGAGAACTAAAAGCCTTGCACAAATTATCTAATTTTTGTTTATAATCTTCATTTTTTTTGTTCCAGGCTAAGAACCCATTCTTTGAGCTCTTCTATCTCATCCTCCACATTATTTTTGTTTTGTTTATCCAACAACATTTCCTGAGAACAGGGGACCATCTCATCATCTTCCATAATGTTAAGGGGTTGTGGCTTTTAGACTATTCTATTGTATCATTGATTTAATATTTCTATAGGGTTTATCCTTGAACATTATTCTCAAAGGTTAATGACAATAATTAGAAATATTAGATTTTGTTAGAGTTACCAACAAAAAAAAAGAATTACACCTCTCAAACTAATTTAAATGTGTAGAAAATCTAGAATGATATTTTGTAATTCTAGAATAAAAATATATTACTAAAATTATTCAAGTTGAAAAATTATCCTTATTTCTTTAATCATACCAAAAATCTTACTATAACTGTTGCTCTCCATAACCATAACCCTTTTCTATCTAAGACAACCTAGTAGCTTTGGAAATCACATTCCAATATTAATTAGTGGATATGTTATTCATTGGATTAGGGTTTGAAACATCCTTCTCTAGAAAGAGACAATAATTTAAATTTTTTTATGGGTATGAATGTTCCTTTATGTCTTTTTTTTTGTTTTTTTTTTAAATCTGTTGGCATTTTGCTTTTATTGGTTCACTATGTTATTGTGAATTCCATGAAAAAACTATTAGCAAAATATTTTAAGGTAGAGCATTGCCAATCTCTCCTCTTTTTATTTAGGAACACATCTAAATTGATGGAAAAATAACATTCAACACCTAAGTAGTGTTAATAGTAAAGACAAAGCTAGAAGTCATAACTTCCTATATGAAACATATGTGCTATCACAATTACTATAGCTTTCATAGACTCGAAGTTTAATAACTTAAGATATATACAAATGAAAGTTTAATAATTAAAATTTTCTCTTTATCTCTATCAAATGGTTAACTATCAGATGACATCCACCAACAATAGCTTACATCCATTGCTCTAAACCTCTTTAAAATAAGGAACATCTTTTTAGAATGCTAGGAAATATGCCCACTACATTAATCTAGTAGGCAGTCCATGAATCTCCATGGTTATGAAGGGATGCCTTGCCTTATTAATGGTGCTAGAGACTAAAGTCTAGTCAGCTTGCCCATGCCCTTATCATTATTCTACCGATACACCAATACGTACCATTAATTTGTCTCCCATCCTCTTCTCTCTTAAATGACCTTTTAATTTGTTAATTAATTTTTCCACGTTTTTCCAAAATGATGGATGTGACTATCTTAATTTTTAATTTAATTATTTATTTATTTTGATTATTATAAATGATAAATACATCTGTTTATATCACGAGTTACCAGATTTGAATTACTTTATTTATTCTTTATTTCAATTTTTCTTATATATATTTTTTATATGTATATAAATTTTAATATTACCTTAAAAAATTATAATTCATTATTTATCATTGTATTTTAGTTTTTAAACACATGATACTGATGCCACTGTAAAAAAAAAAACACTCAAGAAAATCATCATTTAATTTCATTGTCTTATAATTATAAAGATCATAAAATATCACCTATAGTATTGATGAAAAGACAGTTTCTTCCATAAATTTTTATTCTCTGTTTTAGAGACAGTAAAAACCTTATTTACACTTTAAAACCTTGATTATTCTCCAGGTTGGCATAATGTATGGGTGTGTAGTGGAGGATGTTTTAACTGCATTTACAATACATTGCAGAGGCTGGAAATCTGCTTACTGCACTCCACAAAGAAACGCCTTTCAGGGGCGTGCACCTCTTAATTTGAACGATACCCTGATTCAACATAAGAGATTGACCGCAGGTCTATTTGAAATTTTTGTGAGTAAGTTCTGCCCATTTGTGTATGGGATTGGTCGTGTTAGTATAACACTCAGAATGTGTTATGGCTATTACTGTTTATGGGCTATGTCCTGCCTGCATATACTCTCTTATGGCTTGGTTCCGGCCCTATCTACCCTCTGCGCCATATCAGTATTCCCTCAGGTACTCAACGCTTGTTGTAAAATAGTTAATACCTTATTATTTATGTAGACTTGAGCTTGAAGGTAAACAATGGACATGTTGAGTCTAAGATGTTCATTATTTATGTGAAACTCAATTGAATAAATAGATAACCCACATTGACCATAGCATAGAGGTTGCTTCTATAGGTTGCTCCTGCATGTTTGTCTTAAACGTTGTCATGTTTTATGGCAGATTTCAAGTCCATGGTTTCTGCTCTTTGGGTTTCTATCACTCTCTGCATATGCATACAATATAGTTGAATTTGTGATGGCTGGAGGTTCAGTGAAGAGTTGGTGGAACGAGCATAGGATGTGGGCAATAAAGGGGACCTCATCGTATCCATTTGCATTAATTCAAGGGCTCTGCAAATTGATGGGTATTTCTGAAGTGGGTTTTGAGGTGACAAGCAAAGTGTTAGACAGTGAAGCAGCCAAAAGATACAAGGAAGAAATCTTTGAATTTGGAGTGGCCTCAGTAATGTTTATTCCTCCTGCAACTATCACAATTATCAACTTCATATCACTGTTGAGTGGAATGACACAATTTGTAAGGGGTGGGTATCCAGCAGTTGAGGGTATGTTTGTGCAGCTCATGTTATCAAGTTTTATAGTGATGAATGGATTTCCTATATTGGAGGGAATGTTTATGAGGACAGACAAAGGACGGATGCCTACTTCAATTACAATGTTCTCCATTATGGTGGCGGCGGTTGCATGTTCTGTGGCATTACAAATTACTCTCTACTGAAAGAAGTTTGTACGCACTCTATGGAATCTATTATGGTTTGTGTACTGAAGTCCGAACGTAAGTATTGTACTTAATTTGGCCAAGTTTTAGAAATAGAACAAGTTTAAAGGGTTCAATTATTATTCTTTAAAGTGATATTAAATGTAGAGTTTTAAATGTTCATTCTTGGTGTTTCATCATTCAGTAAGAGTATTTAAGTTCTTATTCTTAAGGAATTAATTATTGTATCAGATAATTATTATTGATTATGTATAACATCTTTTAAGTTGTTACTTTTTATTATGGAGAAGGTGTTATCTAGTAAATATAAATATATTGTTTTAGAACAAAAAAAAAAAAATGTTTAAACTTTATCAATATGTTTTATTATCAATTTTGATTATATATATATATATATATATATATATATGTGTGTATGTGTATTTTGAATATTTATGAACATTGATAGTAATTTTAATTTCGTTTATCTCTATATACTTTTATATTTAATCAATTCTATAAGTAAATTAATATATATACCACATATATATGAAAGACAATATTATTCAAATACTTTTAAAAAGTTTACATATTCAATATGGATTGAATATGCATTGTAACAAAGAGCTATTTTTAGTGGCATATGGATTTAAATAATATTTTTGGTTAGTTGTGTCTACAAGATACTTAAAAGTTAGGATTAGCATATTATTCACTTTTAATCCTATGTTCTTTGTTGTAATCCTATTATTCACTTGTAATCCTATGGTCTTTGTTGTTTTCTCCAAACATCTTTAAATCCAAAGCTCTATGTTAGTCATTTAAAAAAAAATGAAGATCTTGATGAGTTAAATATTATTAAAACCATTAAAAACCTAGAGAAAATAGAAAGGGTAAGAGGTAAAACTCCTTAAGAGTCTAGATACTTAGGCTATAAATAAAGGGCAATGTATAAGATAATTAATGTAATGCTATTGATTATGAAAGTCATGTTAAAAGTTCAATGGTGGGAGTTATTTTGAGAAAATTGATGATCCTTGATAAAATGATATTCTATGTAGATTATAAAATAAAGAAGTCAAATTTGAAGATTCACTTACACTTACAAGTTTTTGGTGTAACAATAAATCTACATTTAAATTATGCTAACTACTAAAAAATTGAATCTATGATTATTCATAGAATAAAATTAAATAGATACAAGATACTACACTTCTTTTGAACATATACAATATAAAATTACTTTAAATCTCTTTTTAAATTGAAATATAATAAAAATAGAAGAAAAATATGCTAAATATTTTTATGATAGAGTCATGAGTGTCAATTAATGAAGTTGTTTTCTTGAGTATTTCTATATATCAAAGTGATGATGGCTGGATTTCATTTGATAATGAAAATGAAAAACTTAAACTAATTTTAGGAGAAAGGTAAAGAATAGCTTAAGGAAGAAGAGAAAGAAATCAAACAAACAAATGGTAGAAGGATGATATGCTTGGAAAGTTTTTAATATATATTGAAAACAATTTAAAAGTTTAAGGAATCACAATGATTTCTTTATTTACATGTTTGTGCTCACTTTATCTATTGATTTGATAGACTATCCTTGCTATATTTATTTTTGGTTATAGCATTTTAGTAAATTTTCAAATTGTGGGGAACTATAATATACTTAAAATAAAAATAGATTTCTTATAAAAAAACTAATGACCTAGATTTCTTATAAAAAATGTCTTGGTATTATAGTTTATTTAACTATTCTAAAAGATTGGTTATTTTTATGTAATGAAAAATGTTATCTTGTTTATGTCAAGTTTTCTCCTTAGCATTATAGGTTATTAGTTCTTTTCTAGAATTATAACAATTGAATTGTAGTTAACATGTTATTAATGCATACTTTTTTAACCAATCATATTAGAGAAATTTTTCATATGCAAATAAATATTAGATGCATTTTTTTTAAATAAACACTTCTAAATTTTTTTGAGCGCTTGAGTACCCAATTAAGAAAACAGGTCAATCACATTCTACCAACAAACTACAAACCATAAATATGTGTAAATTATTATATCCCAAGATAAATTTAACTGAAAACTATTTATTTTTTTTATAAAATTATTATTATTATTTTATGAATTTTTGAACGATCTGTCTTTCATATTTCTTTTATCCAAATGTTATTACTTCTGCACTGAAAATAACCATTACATGCATCTTACATCTTCTATTTCAGTTGAAGGCACAAATATTGTTTTGTTTACTTAGTCAGATAAGAAGCATTCCAAATTTCCATGAAAGGAGCAACAAAATAAGGTGCTCTTTTGCTACATTTTATTTGTCTTTTACTTTGCAGGAGGTGAATAAAGCACTCATTCTGTAATTTGTGTTATCATGATTCATTAATATTTACCTCAATTTAGAAACAATCTGTCCAGTGATCTTTAAAACCTTATGGTGTTTATTTCTGATTTTGGAAGATTGGGATTGATGAAATTTAATTTATTTTTGAATTTAGAAATAAAGAAATTCTATTAGCTTTAATTCATTTTTAGTTTTTGATAGTAATATCTTTCATTTTTGTTATTATGACATGTGGTTCAATTATCGATCATAAATTAAAATCTAAGGAAGTTTAGTATGTTTTTTCATTGAATAATTTAGTTTCTTACATTTATTAAACAAATTTCTCTAGCAACAACAATGAATGATACATTCTATAATATATTTTAAAAATATAATAATTTCAAATCATAGCATTCTAAAGTATCATTCAACCAAACATACTTGTCAATATGTATTTATTTATCCTACGAGGATTTGGTAGGAACTTTGCAACAATGCAACCTTGTTTAAATATGTTAAGAGAATGATCATTTTTGTGTAGGTAGGTTAAACACAAATTTTAGAGATAAATATCCTTTTAACAATACTTTGAAAGTAGGAGAAAATGAAAGTTACTTTTAAATACATATTTATACCATAATATTAAAAAAAAAGATATGTAAAAAGATAATGTATAAATTATTTTTTATGTTTAGTATTTAACTTTAAGTAGTATTGATCTTATATAAGATAATTAAGAACTATGTTATTAATTGTGATTTTGATTAAATTTGAGATATTTTCTAGTTTGAATCAATTATTTATTATATATAAATATGAATAAAAAATAGTTCGTAGATATTCTTCAAATAAGGAAAACTAATTATGTAGATGTAAATAAACATTCACAACATGTGCACATTAAGGTAGATTTATTTTCTATAAATACAAAATTTGTTTAGGGAAAGAGTTTTGACATCTATGACAACACTAAGTCTTTGACCATATTAATTTTAGTGCATTCTAAACTTATATAAAAAAAATAAATTCTTTTAGATATAATTTGTATATAAAATTATATTTTTATTATGTTATAAAGTTATAACATGTAAATTTAAACCTTCTTATATTAGATCCTAATTTATACTATTTAATAAATCTAAATCATGTGTTTGGAAGTAAAATTCCTCTTTATAATTTGAATATCCCCATATGAAGTTTTAGAATCTTAGACTTGTATTTGAGTGAAAGTGTACTAAAACTAGTGGGATCTCATATATATATTTGGAGTTCTTTGTTTACATTAAATTCACATTTTCAAATTAGTTTAGGGATTAAATCTACAACCAATGGATCAAGAAATAAATTATATTAAATTATTCATTTGATGAATCATCTAACTAAAGCCCTAAACAAATATTCATAATTTATGTTTTACCAATTTATGTAAGTTTGGGGCTACGTGTTTATTACATCCTTTTAAAGCCTACACTTATGACTTATTTTTAGATACTATAAGTTATAGTTGAACTGAGAAATTATAAAGGTTTTATTTATGAGGATCCATGAATTTGTTTATATCTAAGTTACATCATAACTTTCAAGTTAATTTGTTTTGTGAAGGTATGGCGGAAGAGCTTTTTTTCTCCTTTTGGTTGGTCAAAGCTACCCACAATTTGATCTTAAATTTAATACGATCCTAATCTAATGTTGTTTACTTCATAGCAATGATATTCTAGAGTTATAGGATGTACTTTTGAATATCAATATAATCGAAGAAAATCTCTATAATTAGTAGTTTTAAATTAATTTTATAGTCCTCATTATGTTTATTAGTTTTAATTCATTTAGAGTATATAATTGTTATTGAAATTAATTATTATTTCATTACAAATTAGATGAATTATATCATGGATTAAATTATTCTATAAATAAAATATAATTTTACAAATAATATAATTGTCCTGATTTAATAGTGGGGATTCTATTGACCTCCCCCCCCACATATTTGAATTTTGAGGGTGTTTGCAAGACCCACATCCCATACAATTTAATTGTAAGTATATTGATTTGTAAAAATTTCCACCTATAAGGAGTATTTTGTAGCTCCACATATAAAGCAATTCAAAATGCAGAATCTAAAGTATAGATTTTTGACATTGGGGATGTTTGAAGATGAGAGCATTGAAAGTTACTTACACCGAGTGAATGAGATAATAAATGCATTTAGATGTACTAGTGGAAAAATAGAAGAAAGTGAATTTGTGAGAAAAGTGATGAGAACACTACCTAATTGATACAAACCGAAGAAGTATCTTATTGAAGAAAGTCTTGATATGGATAAATACACTTTGGATCAACTTTATTGATTGCTCTCTTCCTTTAAGATTGCAAAGATTAATAATCAGTGCTATAAGAAGAGGGGAGAAACATTCAAGGTTACTAAAAAGATTGAAGATGAACCTAAAACAAGCAATGGCATGGATGAATTGGAAGAAAAATTTGTGAGAAGACTGAAGAAAGTATCTGAGAAATACAAAGGTAAGTTTCCCTTTAAAAGTTTAAATTGTGGAAAAATTGGTCATTATGCCACTAGATGTACCTTCAAGGAATATAACTACAAGAAATAAGATGATGATAAAAAATAAAGGATAATTATAGGAGAGATGACATAAAAAAAAATAGATGAGAAGGATAAGTCTAAAAGGTATTTTTGTTCAATGGAAATATATTCCTTTGAAGATGAATATGGTGATGACTCAAATGAAGAATCATTATTTTTAGCCATGGAAGAAAAGAAAAGTGAAAGGTCTGGTATTTTGAGTTATTATTTTTTACCAGTTTTTATGATTATGGTTGTACCAAAGGTTGCTGTGGTTGGTTTTGTGGATCGGATGTACATAGGCTGCGTTGGGAGTTGTTCTAGTTGATATCAGCTTGTTTTTTATGATGAGCATAGTTGAAAGCTTTATCTGTATGGTCTGGGTATTGCCTATTTCAGTCCACACTCTTTCATTTGTGTAATAACATGATTAGTATATGTGTTTGGGTTTAGAAGTGACATACATTCATTGGTCCAATGATTCTGTGTGATGTATTCTTTTGGTCCAACGTTTCTCATTGGATGTTTATTTAGAACCGTTTTTTGTTACATGTTTTATATTTTTTATCTAGTTGTATATCTTGGATCGAAAATGTGTGTACACGTTACAATCTATCTTTTGGCCAACTTGGTGAAGATGTTTCTACTTTGGTTTGGTATATATACATGATTATTTGTTGAAAATAATATAGATGAGCTAGATGCACATAAGTTGGATGATCATGAATATGCGAGTGGAGTTTGGAAGTATTTATGTGCAACTTGATGTAAGGATGTCAATTTGAGTTGTCTCTATTAGATGATATTGTAGTGTAGATGTGATAGTGGATGTAGATGCAGTGATCTGAAAGGTCTAGTGGTCTAGATATTTCAGTAGGGTCAGAGATTGTCCTTTAACAATGACTATAATCAGCATATTGAGATTCTTTTCCTCACACAGTTATTTTCTTGAAAGTTGTAAATCTGTATCTTGCCCTATTGCAGTCAGCTTTAGGTTTGCAAGTCATATTTTGTATCTTTCCCAGTTATAGTTAGCTTCAGGCTTGCAAGTCCTTTGAAGTAGTGAGCTCTCTCTTTTGTAAAATATTTCTATATAGTGGATTGATTCTATGAGTTAACACTCACCATGGTTTTTCCCAATTCAGGTATTCCATGTATAAAATATTGGTGGTCTTGTGTGGATGGTTTATGATGTTCTTGTTTAAATCTCTTTGATGTGCATATATAAAATTAAATAGTTAAGATAAGTTTGCAGTCCATTTGGAATTTTAATTTATGTCGATTCAACGACCTTCTTAGCATTTGGTGTGTGTTTAACAATTGGTATCAAAGCGAGGTTCCTCTTGAGTAAGCTTAATTGCTTGAGGTATATTTGGAGTTTTGAACACTATATTTGAAGAATAGTTTAATGATATGGATGCTTTAGATCAAGATGCTTGGGATGATGTTGAAGGATTTATTGATATGGAAGGAGAATTGAGATCTACGTTGGCTGATCTGGATGAGTGTAGGGACAAGTATAAGAAGACAGTTGAGAAGATTACTTTCTTAAGAGTTTTCGTGTACAAGGGAAATAAAAAAATTGATGAATATGAAACAAATCTTGATGAGAAGACCAAAGAATATTCAAAATTAGAAGAAGTGACAAATCTGAAAAAGGAACTTAAAGATACTAAAGATCAAGTTAGTGTTGGCTTAAGTCTGAAAGGGGGAAGTGAGATATGGGAATATATCTTTAAATTTCATAATAATGGAGATTTTGGTGAATGCTCAAAGATCAATGAAAGAAAGGACAAAGGAATAAAGAATGCTACTGAGGATAAGAAGATTTTCATGCCTAATCAAAGCTTTCAAAAGTTTGTGATGGACTAGAGACCTCCTCCTATTTCTTCCAGGTATTTATCTTCAAAGGAAAAATAATTTCATGTAATCAAGTAGGACACAAAGTGAGTGAATGCAGAAATCAGATAAGAAATTATTCTTTCAATGGAAATTGTCGTTATGCAATAAGTTTGGACACAAGGCTAGTGAATGTAGAAGCAAAATGAATATGAATAATACTGTTGGGTCTTTCAATGGATGTTGCTATGCTTTCAATGGATATGGACACAAAGTTGTTGAATGTAGGATGAATAGGAATTTCAAAAGAAATGTGAATGCGAGTATGATGCTAAGTGGTCTGGTATGCTATAACTATAATATTGTTGGGCATATTGCAAAATTTTGTAAAGGTAGTAAAGGAAAGAATGCTAGTTCGAATAATGTGGTAGACTCTAATGAAAAAGGAAAGAAGTTGTGGGTAAAGACATCAGAAGAGAAGAATGAGTGTTGAAGGTGGTTCGGAATTTGTTGAGGGTGTAGTTCCCTCTTCTGGTAATTGACTCAAACAGTAGGGTTTAAGGGGTAGCTTCAATGAAAACACCTTTCAACCCCTCTTGGTTTGATGTTGGGTTTTCTCTCAGCATGGCAAATCTGTGCAATGTTTTTCCAAAGGTTTTGATCCTATCTTGTGGTTAAAATGTAATTTTTAGAGGTTTGATAGATAATGTATTTTCTTTTTGAAAACCTAATTCGTGAGTATTTATTTTGATGATTACATTCATTTGTGCACTTATGATTTGGAAAGCGAAGGAGTGAATTCAAGTGAAAGTGTGTGAAAAAATAATTGTAGAGTAGTGATTTGGCAAAATGGTGAAAATTGTATTGATGGGGTAAAAGTATGGATCTATGTCAGACTTAGAATTAATTCATATGATCCGGCCTAAACCGTTCCAGCCAAACCAATGTGGCAGTCATGTGGCAGCCGCGTGGCAAAGGGGTTCCAACCAGAACCCTTTTGCTATATAAGTTGGAAAAAAGCCTTTTGCCTCATTTTTCACTAACCAGCTTAGAGTTTAGCAGCTGAGGAGAAGAAGGGGGCAAAGAAATTAGTGTTAATATATTAATGTTTTAGTTTTTTTTCATAATTTGTATAGTTTATTAGCTTTTTAGTTTTTTAATGCTTAGTAATATATTAATTTTTAAAAATTTAAATGCTTAATAATATATCAGTTTTAAAATTATTTAATGGTTAAAATATTTTAATCGTTAAAATATTTTAATGGATAAAATCTTTTAATGCTTGATATTTATAAATGTTGTACACATATACAATTAGATGTCAAAATGTTATCCTATGACTCCTTAGCACATACTAGGACCTCTTAAGACACTTAGGAAAACTTAGTACATCCTAGGACCTTTTAAGACATCATACAACCCCTTAGTACATCCTAGCAGCAATTAAGACATGAACTACCTCTTAATACATCCTAGGACATCTTTTGACCCCTTTTAGCATCCTAGCATGTATAACATAAGACCCCATATGACACCATAAGAACCGTTAAGTCCCCTTATGAACGTTAATGACTCCTACTAACCCCTACTGACCCTTGCTGACCCCATATAATCATTTAGTGTCATAAGGGGTCATATGGTGTCCTAAGGGGTCATATGGGGTCCTAAGGGGTCACACATGTGTGACCCCTTAGGACCCCATATGACCCCTTAGGACACCATATGACCCCATAAGATCATATAGTGTCCTAAGGGGTCATATGGGGTCCTAAGGGGCCACACATGTGTTTTAACATGTGCGACCCCTTAGGACCCCATACGACCCCTTTTAACATTCAAGTAGGTACAACATAACTCTTAACGCACCATATGACCCCATAGGGTCATATAGTGTCCTAAGGGGTCATACGGGGTCCTAAGGGGCCACACATGTGTGACGAGGTCATATGGGGTCATACATGTTTTCCATTAGAACACATGTGTGACCCCTTAGGAGCCCATATGACCCTTTTTAAAGTCCTAGTAGGTAGAATATACTTCTTAGGACACCATATGAACCCATGGGGTCATATTGTGTCCTAAGGGGTTATATGGGATCCTAAGGGGCCACACATGTGTGACCCCTTAAGACCCCATATGACCCCTTAGGACACCATAGGGTCATATGGTGTCTTAAGGGGTCATATGGGGTCCTATGGGGTCACATATGTATTATAACACATGTTTGGCCCCTTAGGACCCCATTTGGCCCCTTAGGACCCCATTTGGCCCCTTAGGACCCCATATGACCCCTTAGGACACCATAGGGTCATATGGTGTCCTAAGGGGTCATATGGGGTCCTAAGGGGCCATACATGTGTGGCCCCTTAGGGCCCCATATGACCCCTTTTAAAGTCCTAGTAGGTACAACATACCTCTCAGGACAGCATATGACCCCATAGGGTCATATAGTATCCTAAGGGAGCATATGGGGTCCTAAGGGGCCACACATGTTCTAACACATGGGTGACCCCTTAGGACCCCATATGACCCCTTTTAAAGTAATAGTAGGTACAACATACCTCTTATGATACCATATAACCCCATGGGGTCATATCATGTCGTATGAGGTCATATGGGGTTACACATGTGTGACCCCTTAGGACCCCCCCTTTTAAAGTCCTAGTAGGTATGTAACATACCCCTTAAGACACCATATGACCCCATAGGGTCATATAGTGTCCTAAGGGGTCATATGGAGTCATAAGGGGCCACACATGTGTGACCCCTTAGGACCCCATATGACTCGCTTAGGACACCATAGTGTCATATGGGGTCCTAAGGGGCCACACATGTGTGACCCCTTAGGACCCCATATGACCTACTTAAGACACCATAGTGTCATATGGGGTCCTAAGGGGCCACACATGTGTGGCCCCTTAGGACCCCATATGATCCTTTTTAAATTCCTAGTAGGTACACCATACCCCCTAGTACATCCCAGGAGCTATTAAGACATGAACAACCCCTTAATACATCCTAAAACATCTTTTAACCCCTTTTAGCATCCTAGCATGTATAACATAAGACCCCTTATGACTGTAATGACCCCTTATGACCTTTAATGATCCCCTAAGACCCCTTATGATCCCTAATGACCCTTAATGACCCCATATAACCCCATAAGATCATATAGTGTCATAAGGGGTCATATGGTGTTGTTAGGGGTCATATGGGGTCCTAAGGGGTCACACATGTGTTAGAAGACATGTGTGGCCCCTTAGAACCCCATATGACCCCTAAGGACACCATATGACCCCTTATGACGTCATATGACCCCATAGGATCATATGGGGTCCAAAGGGGCCACAAATGTGTTATGACATGTGTGACCCCTTAGGACCCCATATGACCCATTTTAACATCCTAGTAGGTGCAACATACCTCGTAGGACACCATATGAACCCATAGGTTCATATAATGTCTTAAGGGGTCATATGGGGTACTAAGGGGTCACACATGTGTTAGGACCTTATATGACCTCTTTTAAAGTCCTAGTAGGTACAATATACCTCTTCGGACACCATATGATGCCATAGGTTCATATAGTTCCGTATGGGGTCATTTAGGGTCCTAAGGGGTGACACATTTGTTGTGACACATGTGTCACCCCTTAGGACCCTATATGACCACTTTTAGAGTCCTAGTATTTGTTGGATATTGTTGGTCATTGTTGCTTCTAGGATATGTTGTTGTCATTGATTTCAACATATTCCTATGATTTTCTCTAGTGATTGTTGATTGGGAAGATCTTATGATCCGGTTTGCAGTGTTGTTTTGTTGATCACTATTTTATAGAGTTAAGTATTTCCTCTGGTATATTCCAATGTGACCGGATCTTGTGCTAAGATTTTGGGATATTACTTGGGATGGTCTTGTGTATCTTTATTTCAGATGGTTCGTGATTTGGTGCTCCACAAGTTATCTTTCTTTGTGATAGTTGTTGATTAGTTGTACTCCTGAGTTTCAGATGTTGATCAATGAAGATTTGATAAGTAGTGTTGGTGCAGTTGTTCTTAATGATTTGCATTGATTGTTGTGTATTTTTTTGATAGTTTCTATGAACTGGTGATGATTTTCATGTTATGCGGTTTTTCCTGGTGGTGTAGCGTGTTGCATTTGATCTTGGTGAGATTTCTGGTGGTAATGAGTGTTTGGGAATTTGAATTAGGTCCATGTTATTTCATATAAATCATTATATTGGTCCGGCGGTCAATCATTGTATCATGTGATATAATTTTGTAATTGAGGGTTGAGGGTTTAGTCGACCTTATTGTCAAGGTTGATGAATTGTATATATAAGTGATATATTCTTGCAATTTAGGTGTCAATATCATTTATGCATTATCAGAGAGTGGTGCATGTGTGAACAAGAGATTTATCCTTTGGTGTTGTGATTGTGTGGAAATTAGTGTGGCAGAGAAAACAAATGTGCTTAACTAGAACTATAATTAGGCATGTGAAGATGCTATTCTTTCAGTTCATTTCTTCCAGATTGTAGTCTAAATCTTGTTGTAAGTCAATGAGACTTCTCTGAGGGTTGTAGCCTTCTGGGCCATTATATTTTGAGAAGTGAGCCATAGGCAGTGTGCTTGAATGCATGTGCATTCCCCATTGTAATATTTCACATACTACTGTAGAGTATCATCTTATTGTGGGAAGGTTCCCACCGTGGTTTTTTCCTTAACCGATTTTTCCACGTCAAAATCTTGGTGTTGTGTGTTGTGTTATTAATTTTCTTATCTTTATTATTGATACAGTTTATCAAATCTATTTTTGTGATTGAGTTAGGAGATCCGGTGAAGACCGACTCACTCCCCCCCTCTTAGTCTTCCTCCTCTTTTCTACTAACAATATTAAGGGTTCGTCCATGTCTTAATAGCTCCTAGGATGTACAAGGGGGTATGTTGTACCAATTGTAACTTTAAAAGGGGTCATATGGGATCCTAAGGGGTCACACGTGTTCTAAGGTGTTCTAATGGGTCATGTATAGAGTCCTAAGGTGCCACACATGTGTTATAACATATGTGCAACCCCTTGGAACCCCATATGACCCCTTTTAAAGTCATAGTCGGTACAACATACCCCCTAGTACATCCTTGGAACTATTAAGACATGGACGACCCCTTAATACATCCTAGGACATCTTTTGACCCCTTTTAGCATCTTAGCATGTATAACATAAAACTCCATACAACACCATAAGATCCCTTAAGACCCCTTGGTACTTTAATGACCCCTTATGACCTCTAATGACCCCTTAAGACCCCTTATAACTCCTAATGACCCCTACTAACCCCATTTGACCCCATAGGATCATATAGTGTTGTAAGGGGTCATATGGTGTTGTTAGGGGTCATATGGGGTTCATACGGGCCACACAAATATTCTAACACATGTGTGGCCCCTTAGGACCCCATATGACCCATAACGGTACCATATGAACCCTAACGACACCATATGACCCCATAGGATCATATAGTGTCCTAAGGGATCATATGGGGTCCTAAGGGGCCACACATGTGTGACCCCTTAGGACCCCATATGACCCCTTTTAAAGTCCAAGTAGGTAAAACATACCCCTTAGAACACCATATGACCCCATAGGATCACATAGTGTCCTAAGAGGTCATATGGGGTCCTAAGGGGCCACACATGTGTTACCCCATAGGACCCCATATGACCCCTTTTAAAGACCTAGTAGGTACAACATACCCCCTAGTACATCCTATGAGTTATTAAGACCTAAATGACCCCTTAATTTCAATTATTAAAAAAACTACACAAACACTACAAATAATTACAAAAATCTTTAAAATAAGGTTTAATAAAATATAAATAATATTTAGTTTAATATAAGTACTTCAAAAAATTTGAAGCCTTCTAATATTAGATATTTATTTAATTAAAAAAATAATAATTTAATATAACATACTAGAAAAAATTGAAGCCTTCTACCAAAATCTTTTAAAAAATTGGAAATATTCATCACTTTATATAAAAAAATGTCGCTTCTATTTGCAAAAACAATTGATTTATTCAAAAATCAATTATATTATTTCACACACCTTTATTTTCATATTTTAAAACAAAAAAAAATTCATTATTTGTATGGGGTTGAAGAGGCATGGTCTCTCAAAGGACCGGTTGCACCAACCTCTAATGATCTAACCGAAAGGGTTCTGGTCGAAACGTCCTAAGTGGCATCCTAAGTGTCACCCACATCACTAAATTTGACAAATTTCTGAAACTTCTGACTTCTGCAACAAAATTCAATAGGTAAATTCAATTTATTAAAAGAACAAAAAATACCCTTTTGTAGAAATCGAAGTAAAGAATCTACTCATATAATATTTATGATGTTTTGATTAGATTTAATATATATTATTTCAAAAATTCTACAAGTAGGTATTCCAATATTCAGTAAGAGGCTAGTTTGAAAAACAAACAAAAAATATTGAGTCACCTCAAAAAAAATTGAAAAAAATATGGTTCACTAGAGGAGAGAGTCTTCTCCAAAAGGGTTTTTCTTTTGATTATCATAAATTTAATAGACAAAATGTGGTGGGAGAATAAAACTATCAAATTCAGGTATATTCAACTTTAAAATGTTATAACGAGAAAATATACATTGAATTTTTTATTTTTTTTTATGCACTGTATATGTATTTCATCTATTAGGGATATCAAAATAAAAAAAAATAAGTTGATTTATATATTTTTTTTGGTGGGAACTAGACCTCCTAATTTTCAGCATTTTTCAGCAATAAATTTTTTGACTTTAACAGTAAAAAAAAACATATCAATTATTGATAAATTTTTTTAAAAAAATAATAGACTTAAACTTCATCAAATTTTACACATTTCATCAGTTTACATCATCTAAAAATTCAAAATACAAATGCCGCTTTTATGACATCGAAATTGAACAGTTATTGTAGTGTTAACCTTTTCCTTTATAAAAGTGTGACACAGGTTTGTACTTTTACCCAATGATGAACCCGGACCTAAGTCTGAGTTGAAATCTTTTTTCCATCAAACATAGTTTTGATTGGAGTTTTTTCTAAAGTTGATGATCATGTTATTCATAAATAAGATGTTTTTTAGCATATTCATGTTGTTTTAGAATAGTATGATCATGCAAAGTGTTAGCACCTCAAAATTTTAGCAAACTTTTGAGTGCCTATGTTGAAAAAGTCAATTATATTAGTCAAAATCACATTTGCAAAATCTACCCCAAAGGCCTACTTTGGAGGACCATAATTTGAAACTGTATAACTTTCATGTAAAAACACTTGGTGAGAATGTTAACCTACTATCAATGAGTCTATTTAATCATTTGCAACCCCCCATAGTCAAATCTGGTATGTTTCCAAAGTGACAAGTTTTAGGGTTTTGAAACAATTTTACAATCTGCATATAACACATCTTTCTAATAGCCATTTTCAAATCTCAATATCTCGGTGCTTAGTGTCTTTCTAGTGAAAACAATTGTTCCTCTCAATTGTCCCTATGACGATGTACCCTCTTTGCCCATTTTAAGATCCTCATTATCAGATTTAATATCTTTTCAATGCCCAAAGCAAATGCAACTTTTAAGGTTTTACCACTATTGTTTACAATATCTGTTAAAGTACCCCTATGTAGAAATTAATATTTCACACTCAAATGACTTTTATGCCAAACCATTTGGTCTCTATAGTTTTCTATATCACAATGAACTCTTATGCAAGTTTTGAGAGCCCTGACACAACACGTGGTAGTTGGTTGCTTCATTGCAAGCCCTTTTTGATGATGTTGCCTATCTATGCGATTGTGTGATTTAAGTTTCATGTGAAGTCTCTCATCACATCGTGGACTAATTTTTAATTACTATCTCCAAGCTACAAGGATGCGGTGTAGCATCTTCTATGATAATTCACGGTTAGATTGCAAGGTCACAAGTAATAGTAACAATTAACCCTAACGATTGTGAACTCACGCCTGACAATTCATCAAATCTTTGTAGTCTTCACTAGCGATTGGTCTTGACTGCTAGGATCTTGAGCCTAACATTTTATGTCACCATGATGCATGCTCCAAGTCAGACAACAAAAAGCATGTGAGCTATTTCTCACTTAAACTACACTCACCTCTCTATATAAAATCTTGATACTGCCACCATACTACCAATGTGGGATAAATGGTTAGAACCATTACACACACAGGTGTGTCCATTTTGCACCAGGTCTATCTTTTTTGCCCGATTGCACTAATTGATTCTCTGTCCATTGTCTTCTCTATCAAAACGCCCCTCCTACTATTAAGACAATAGAAAGAAAGGTGAAGGTGGTAATTGATGAGCTTAAATACATTTCTATAGAGGGTCCCGATGTAAAGGCTAAAATTGATTCATTCCATACACTCAAGCACTATACTATCCCACCAATTGTTGACCAAGACAAACATGTCAAAAAGTTTGATGACTAGAAGAGTGAATTTGGTCAAATGGTTCCAGGGATTCTTTTACATATGCAGTAAGAAAAGGATGTTAGTGTTTATAGCCTCAATCTCTTCCTTGATAGGATAATCACATTGGATAATGGATATGCAAGATTCATCTTTGAAGTGCATGGGATAATCGATAAAACTGTAAAGCAGAAAATCGCGATCGAACCCTAAGTGTTCCCCCCACCACTCCCAGGAGAGAGAAAGGAGGTCACTAGGGTTGACGGTTTTCACTTAGGGGAGACTTTACATTCAAAAGAGGGGCTGAAACCCACAAGATCCAATCCCACACAATGCAAGATTGGATTCTAAATGAGTTTCAAGGGTTAAGACAGCAAGGCTACCCTCTTTTGTAAAGAATGTAGATAGAAGGATTGAGCTAGGAATGCATGTAAAGTGAGAAAGATTTGCTTATAAACAGAGATAGGAATATAGGATGAAGCTGCGGACCTGGAATTAGCAGTAAAATGTCGAGACGACACTGTCCTGCAAATTTGAGCAAAAATTGACGGGACGATGGCGCCCGACATGCACACGGTCCTCCGAAAAATCCGCGAAACGAAGGGGGATCTGTTCGTCTCTGCACAAGGATTCCAGATCTTCGATTACAGCCGCATACCTGCAACCTACACACAGAAAAGCGAAGAGGATTGGGGGGTTAGGGATTAGGGGTTTGCCCTTAGGTCAAACCCCAGTTTTGGAATTAACCAAGAAATGAGAAATGCTATAAATGTAAATGATTGTAATGTAAAACAAGTACTAGTACCTTGTTGTAAGAATGTTTGTATTCTTACATGCAAAGGTGTAGATGTTGTTGTATGTTGTATGTTGTATGTGATCTCCTCTTCAATGGTTGAATCCTTGTCTTGAATGCAACACTTAGCCTTGAATGGAGACTTAGAATGCTCAATTGCTTGAAGGAATGCTTGAATGCTTGAATATTTGAATATCGCTTCCGCCTTTTTTCCATCTACCAAAATGGGAGAGGAAATGTAGTTTATATACTTGCCAATTAGGGTTGATAGACTGATTTTTCCAACCTTAGGCCGACCAAGAAACATTATTTCCCGAATTGCAAACATAAAGACCCGATGCCCAAAAGAGACCGGGCCCAAAAATAGGGCCAGGGACCAGGGCACTGGGTGCCATGGTCCCACCTCCAGGGACAGCAGGGTGCAAGGAGGATCAGGCCAGGGTGCTGAAAAATGCAGTTTTTGATGTCATGAACAAGTTTCGGGGTCTCCATTCAAGTTCCGTGTTGCATCGCCATCGTGAAGACCCAAATGCGGTCGAAATTGCAAGTGTCGCAATTTTAGGACGCTACATTTAGCCCCCACTTTAGCAAGAGTATAAGCGTATGCTCATACTTCCGGTAAAGTACAAGAAAACAACATTGAAAAACTTTCACCACGTCAAGGAGGCAAGACACACCAAGCCCCCCAGTGGACTAAGGATCTTACAACTTCGATTGACAAAGTAAAAGGGAAGATCACGAGGGAGAACCATGACTGTCAGTAGTAAGGTTCCCTCACTATGAGTCATGCAAGAGAAATACCAAAAATTTTCAAGGCAAAGCTAAGTTCGCCAAGAAATTTTCAAGTATCTTGAAGGGATAGACGGGGTGTATGCCCCCCTACGTTAAAGCGATCACACACGCCTCAACGGGGGTGATTTCTTTAAGGTAGTGATACACATAAGAAATGAGAGGGGAAAGGAGCACATTATCACAAAGATTTAGCCCCCAAGTGTGAGATAAACCCAAGGATAATAGACACAAAACACAAAGCACGAGGTGACTTTGCTTTTCCTCGGGGTCAGTATGCTGTATGATAATTCATGTATATCATATGTATGTATGCATAATTGTTCTTCATTCCCCAATCAAGGAAGGTCACCTAGAACAAGGGAACACATGTGTCTTTTGAGTCAAGATGAGAGAGACCAAAAGAGATCTCAATGCTTTGCATCGTCCTCAAGTAGACAACACTAAGGACAACAAATAGAAGAATGAGAATAACATAGAAGAAGTAACAAAAGAGAGGAGGAGAGAGTCTGCTATGCTAATGAAACTAGTCTAGCATGCCATCTACCCCCCGATCTTGCTGATCAATATTTCAGGAAGGCAGGAAACACGCTAGAGGAGGAACATCCAACACGGCAGATGGAGCTATCACAAGATCCAAACAAGGGCTATGTTCATGTTCCAAGCCACGTTGTTCTTGTCTAGGAGCTAGGATAAGTGCTTTAGAAAATTCGTTAGATAAATGGTTATCAACATCAACATATTCATATTCACTATCAGAAGCAAGAGAAGTAACATCTTCATCATGAATAACATTTTCATCTATATCATCATCAAGATTTATAAAAATAGGATCTTTAACTTGCACAGGATCAAAACCATCATGCATCTTATGTTTAGGAGATTTTGGAGAAAATGGAATAATTCTTGTTGAAGGTGTGTTTGGGGATTGCAAAGTTTGAGAAGCAGCTGCCTGATCTCTAAGATGACGCTTTCGTCGACGTTCACGCACAAAACGATTTCGTCTAGTCTTAGTAGGAAGTTCAGAAGATTGAGGAGGAGGAATGTTCTCATCCTTATCACTTGGGTGTTTAGGTTGTGGTCTCTTAGGCTGAATAATAGGAGAAGAGGAAGGTCTCTTCTCTCCATAAGAGGAAGGAGGAGGAATTGCTCCATATAAAGGAGGAATATTTGGTTTAGGAAGGAGACCAAGTCCATCATGATGAGGAGGTATAGGTCTGCTTTTTGAAAGTTTATTAGACATAGACATAGTCACATCCATAGGAATGGGTTGGGAATCTTCTTGAGGAAAGACATTAGTTTTATCTTTCAAAGGAAGAACTTCCTTCTCAAGAATGATAGGAATATCAAGTTTGGGTGTTCTAGGTTCACTTAGAGATAGGATCATATCTATTTTCCACTTTTGATAAGATTTGAAAAGATGATCACTTCGCGGAGGAAGAGATTAGAATTGTTTAGGCCAAAAATAATCAATAGGAACGCTAGAAGTTCTTTCAGCTGGTTTAAAGAGACTATGATTGACAGTAACAACTTCACTTTTACGGGGAAATTTCAAACATTTATGAATAGGAGAAGCAATAGCTTTCATGGAAGATAGCCAAGGATAGCCTAGCTTCACACGAAATTGTTCGGATGAAGGAATAATAGCAAAGTTCACATCAAAGGATTTGTTATGGACCTCAATAGGTAATGTAATAGAACCAATTGCAGGAGAAGAAAATGCATCAAATAATTTCACAATCACATCTATTTTGTCATAGATCACTTGATTCAATTGAAAAGTAAAAAGAAATTCTTCAGTAATAACTGTAAAGCGGAAAAAATTGCGAGCGAACCCCAAGTGTTCCCCCCACCACTCCGAGGAGAGGGGAAGGAGGTCACTAGGGTTGATGGTTTTCACTTAGGAGAGACTTTACATTCAAAAGAGGGGTTGAAACCCACAAGATCCAATCCCACTCAATGCAAGATTGGATTCTAAATGAGTTTCAAGGGTTAAGACAGCAAGGCTACCCTCTTTTGTAAAGAATATGGATAGGAGGATTATGCTAGGAATGCATGAAAAGTGAGAAAGATTCACTTATAGACTGAGATAGGGATATAGGATGAAGCTACGGACCTGGAATTAGCAGTAAAATGTCGAGATGGTGCTGTCCTACAAATTTGAGCAAAAGTTGATAGGACGATGGAGCCCGGCGTGCACACGGTCCTCCGAAAAATCCGCGAAATGAAGGGGGATCTGTTCGTCTCTGCACAAGGATTCCAGATCTTCAATTACAGCCGCATACCTGCAACCTACACACAGAAAAGCGAAGATGATTGGGGGGTTAGGGATTAGGGGTTTGCCCTTAGGTCAAACCCCGGTTTTGGAATTAACCAAGAAATGAGAAATGCTGTAAATGTAAATGATTGTAATGTAAAACAAGTACTAGTACCTTGTTGTAAGAATGTTTGTATTCTTACATGCAAAGGTGTAGATGTTGTTGTATGTTGTATGTTGTATGTTGTATGTGGTATGTGATCTCCTCTTTAATGGTTGAATCCTTGTCTTGAATGCAACACTTACCCTTGAATGGAGACTTAGAATGATCAATTGCTTGAAGGAATGCTTGAATGCTTGAATGCTTGAATGTTTGAATATCGTTTCCACCTTTTTCCATCTTACCAAAATGGGAGAGGAAATGTAGTTTATATACTTGCTAATTAGGGTTGATAGACTGATTTTTCCGACCTTAGGCCGACTAGGAAAGGTTATTTTCCAATTTGCAAACATAAAGACCTGAAGCCACAAAAGAGACCGGGCCCAAAAATAGGGCCAGGGACCAGGGCGTTGGGCGCCATGGTCCTGGGGGACCAGGGCACTGGGCACCCTGGTCCTAAAGGACTAGGGCACTGGGCACCATGGTCCCACCTCCAGGAACAGCGGGGTGCAAGGAGGATCAGGCCAGGGTGCTGAAAAATGCAGTTTTTGGTGTCATGAACAAGTTTCGAGGTCTCCATTCAGGTTCAGTGTTGCATCACCATCGTGAAGACCCAAATGCGGTCGAAATTGCAATTGTCACAATTTTAGGATGCTACAATAACATTAACCATGCACGAAGGATCAATAAGCACTCCACGACAAGGTGTATTCTTGACTTTTGCAACTATGTATAAAGGACCATCAGGTGCCCTGATAGTTTCACTAGAATCAAATGTGATGGAAGGTTCTTTAGGGATTTTCTGTTGCTCTACAAAGTTAATCACATTCAGAGTCATAGACACAAGATCATCAGGTGAGACAGAGGAATCATCAGTATCAATCGCATTAGAGGTATGAGAAGGCAATGGATCAGTAAAAATCTTAAGATTTTGGTTAGGAGGAGCTACAAATGTGTTGCCTTTATCATTCACACCAGAAACAGAGATAGTATTATTATCAATCAAATCTTGAATTTTACCCTTTAAAGCAAAACATTTTTCAGTATCATGCCCAGGTTGACGATGAAATTGACAAAAAGATTTGTTATCAAAATAGGGTGAATTAATCTTTGTAGGATCTATTTGCCTTATAGGAGGAAGAGTAAGCACATTTTGTTCCAATAATTTATTCATAATACTATGCAATGATTCATTCAAAGGAGTAAACTTTCTTTCTTTCTTTCTTGAAAAACTTGGAAATAGGAGGCACACCTGATGCTGCATTCACATTGTTGTTGATGATGTTTTCATTGAATTTAATGGACTCTCTATTCGGTTTAAACTTCCCAAATGGTTGTTGACTACTATCACCCTTATCACTCGGAGCCATAGGATTTGCTTGTTCCATTTGACTCACAGTCAGTTGATAATTGTGAAGAGTTGCACACAACTGTTGGAAAGAAGTAAACTCAGAAAACAGAAGTTTTTCTCTAATGTCTTTTTGTAAATTAGAAATAAAGATCCTTTAAATATCATTGTCAGGCATTGGAAAAGAGATTTGAGCATACAAATGCTTATATCTACTGATGCCCTCCTAAATGGCACAATGGTTTAGTCTAAGATCAAACAACACAAAAACACACAAAGTATTAGCGTTAGTCAATCAAAAACTAAAACATATGAAGGCATTCCAAGAGAGACACTAAAAACATGCTAATGAATTTAACTAAAGAAGTAAAGACAATGAGACATCTCCAACTATCTCTTAGCATGATATTAGCTCCTTCTCCCTTGTTCCTCTCCTCTCCAAGTTCCAAAATAGTGTAGCTCTCAGCAGCTTTTTGCACTATGGATGCTTATGGAGGATTGAGATTGTAGTATAGCTCTAAATGTGAAATGAAAAGCTATTTTTATGCTAAAATGAAGTATTTTAACCAAAAAGACAAGATTTAGTTATGCTATGCTAAATGCTCTCTAAAAATGCCTATAGCTTAAATGCTTACAAGTTTTCAGGATCTGGATTATGAAGGAATGGGCTCTATTTATAGGAAAAATGGAGCAATGGATGGCCAGGATTGAAGGGTTTAATCAAGGGTCAAGATTGAAAGTTGGGGATCCATGTGCACAATTGGCACCAATGAAATGGTGACAAATGTCAACATAGGGTTGGGTTGAAAGAAGAGGTTGGAGGCATTAAAGGCCTGAGAAGACCTCATGGTTATCTAAAGGCTAAGGGTCAAGCCTAAATTAGGATTACCCACTCGATTAGGAGTTAATCCAAGGATAAACCTTTGTGCAAATGATTAAGAGATAATCATGGTCAAAGCATTAAAGGCTTGATGAGACCCTTGGGTTGGGTAGAGGTTGAGTCAAAACAAATGTTTTAACCATGTGGGAGGGTTGAATTAACCATTAATGGTTTTTGAAGACTTTGGGGGATTAAGTGGTTGAAAGTTGAAAGCCTTTAATGGTTATCAAAGACTTTGGGGTCTTTGAGAAGTGACTCCATTTTGCTTAGGAATGTGACAAAGTTTAGAAGATGGATTAGACTAATTAGGAAGGGGTTAGAAGAATCTAGAAGGGGATTAGATTTTGCAAGTGGATTTGGTGGGTGAGGGAAAATAGGCTTTTATTTAAAATAAAAATTCATTTATTTCAATAAATGTGTGCAAGTTGCATTTGTAGGAAAATGCAAGTGGGGTGGGGATAATGATTTAAATAAATGTTTTATTTGATTTATTTAAAAGAAGAGAAGGGGATTTAATTAAATAAATAGATTTTATTTATTTAATTGATTTGTATTTGGTTTAATGAATTAATTAAAATAAATTGAATAATTTATTTAATTAATAGGAGAATGTTTGGGGATGAATTAATTAAATATTAATTTAATTAACTGATGGCTAGTGGATTTTTAACCAAATAAATAGCAAATATTCATTTAATTAAAATGGACAGATTTATGTGACTACATCTACCAATGAAATCAATCACTTTTTCTTTAACACCTTGTTTACAATGCATTAAATCAATCAAAGTAACTTTAGGACTTATATTGTTTTGAAATTGTTGAATAAAAGAATTTGCAAGTTGTTCGAAAGAAGTAATAGAATAAGAAGGCAACGAGCAATACCATTGTAGGGCTTTATCTCTTAATGTTCTAGTAAACAGTTTTGCAAGCAACCTTTGGTCATAAGCAAAATCAGTACATATTGTTTGAAAAGTCTTAACATGTGTTAGAGGATCACCTTTACCATTATAAAGCTCCAAATGCGGGATTTCAACATGTTTAGGAGGGATAGCTTGAACAATGTCAAGAGAAAGTGGGCTCGCAACATCAAATGCGGGCACACTAAACTTAGATTGATTCATAGAGGCAATTTGTTGCTGTAAAGAAGAGACAGTTTGTGCAAGATTATTAATGGTCGCTTCAGTCGAAGAGTTCATATTAGACGTGTTAGATTGAGATGGAAGTATTATGTTATTGAAAGAAGGTATTGATTGAGAGTAAGGTGGAGGGACACTATGATAGTTAGTCATAGGAGATGATTGGAAAGGAGGAACACTACAAGGAGGAATGGAATGGTTAAATGAATTGCCCCCTTGCGTCATGTTCATTTGTGGAGATGTAATAGGGACACTCATTGAAGGAATGAATGAAGAAGTTGGATTGAATGAAGGAAGAGGGTTTATTGAAGAGGAAGGATTGCCCCCATGACTGGTGATCATAGGCGGAATGTCTTGTATAGAAGTAGTCATTATGTTTGATGTAAAGGTAGGTATGCTAGCAATAGAAGTTGTCAAAGGAATAGAATGATTGACTTGAGTGGGAGGTTGTGTATAACCTAAAGTTTCGGCACAACTCTTCATAGGCATCACATTCGAATCCACAATGTGTGCAATACCACGCAAAATATCGATTCCATTCTTATCACTTTGAACCATATATTTTAGACCCTCAATTAATGAAAGAGCTTGACTATCGGGATACTCTTGAGACATCCATTGCTGAAAATCATCAAATTGGTTATCCAATTTCAAAAGTTGTTCTACAGAAACCTCATGGAGAGCTTCTTCATCATTAGGAGGATTAGAGGAATTACCCGTGTCCTCGTTAAAAAGGCCATTCAAATTAGGTTCCATCTCCTCAGTAATTAAACCTTGGAAAGACTTAATTCTACGGCTTCATCTAACGGGAATAGTGTAAGTAGGGCTTATTGTTGTAAAACTCATGCACTAGAGAGAGAGAGAAAATTTTGAATTTAAAGGTAGCAAATTTCAGTAAAATCAGCCAATCTCCTAGATTTAGGCTGTTAAATGCAATCACAACAATCTCCCGAAATTTTGAAAAAAATGTCAGGGACCGTGGCGCTCGGAGTGCACACGGTCCTCGCAACTTTTTTCGAAATTTTCAGGGATGAAAGTTATGATGATTTTAAAGCTAATCTGAAAAAATTGAGTGATTTTATAATCAGTAGATAGGCCAAATTAAAGTTGCAATCTCAAAATTGAACCCTACCAAGATTGTTGAAAAATGCAAAATTTGAATTTTGAAAAAGAGAGGGAAACTGAAATTTTGAATTTTATGATTTTAGAGAGAATACTAAAAGCAATGCAGGTTTTGAAATTTAAAAATTGACTCAACTTCACGCAAAATTCAATTTTGAAAGAGGAAATCAAAGTGGGTATAATTAAACACTTAATTTCAAAAGTCACAAATTGCAAGAATTTGAATAAAGCACTAAAATTTCGAATGAATGCCAACACACTTTTCAGATTTAGGACAGTAAGAACAAAATTTCGACACAAAATTTCAATTTCAACAATTTTTGAATGATTAGGAGCCTTAATCCAAGCAATCACTAGACCAACTTTGACTTTAATTTTGAAAGTGTTAGAATTGATAAAATCAGCCAAAATTCTGGATTTTAGCAGAAAAATACAGTAAGATCTAACTCCCAAAATTTTGGAAAAAATGTCAGGGACGATGGCGCTCGGGATGCACACGGTCCTCGCAACTTTTTTCCAAATTTTCAGGGATGAAAGATATTATGATTTTGTTGCGGAATCCAAAGTTAGAGCTGATTTGGAGATGTTTTGATCAGTGAAATTGTCGGTCAAAGGTTGAATCAAGAGGGTTTTAAAAATTAGGGTTTTGACACTTAACCACTTAATTTTCAGAATTAAAGCACAAATATGAACTGATAATTTGCAATAGAAGGGTAGATCTGAAACAAGCATTAACAATTAAACATTTCACAAGCTCAATTACTAAAAAGAAAATTTAGGGTTTTTATGCAATTAACCTCTAAAATTTGCAAAAGATCAAACATAAAAATGTAATTAAGGAAGCAAATTTTTCAGATCTAACCATGAATAATCAGAAAGGATGTTCACGTCGGGTTCACCAAAATGTAAAGCGGAAAATCACGATCGAACCCTAAGTGTTCCCCCCACCACTCCCAGGAGAGAGAAAGGAGGTCACTAGGGTTGACGGTTTTCACTTAGGGGAGACTTTACATTCAAAAGAGGGGTTGAAACCCACAAGATCCAATCCCACACAATGCAAGATTGGATTCTAAATGAGTTTCAAGGGTTAAAACAGCAAGGCTACCCTCTTTTGTAAAGAATGTAGATAGAAGGATTGAGCTAGGAATGCATGTAAAGTGAGAAAGATTCGCTTATAAATAGAGATAGGAATATAGGATGAAGCTGTGGACCTGGAATTAGCAGTAAAATGTTGAGACGGCGCTGTCCTACAAATTTGAGCAAAAATTGACAGGACGATGGCGCCCAACGTGCACATGGTCCTCCGAAAAATCCGCGAAACGAAGGGGGATCTGTTCGTCTCTGCACAAGGATTCTAGATCTTCAATTACAGCCACATATCTGCAACCTACACACAGAAAAGAGAGGACGATTGGGGGGTTAGGGATTAGGGGTTTGCCCTTAGGTCAAACCCCGGTTTTGGAATTAACCAAGAAATGAGAAATGTTGTAAATGTAAATGATTGTAATGTAATAAAGTGCCAATACCTTGTTGTAAGAATGTTTGTATTCTTACATGTGAAGGTGTAAATGTTGTTGTATGTTGTATGTTGTATGTGATCTCCTCTTCAATGGTTGAATCCTTGTCTTGAATGCAACACTTAGCCTTGAATAGAGACTTAGAATGCTCAATTGCTTGAAGGAATGC